>NC_059505.1:19201005-19501005 GCF_914767665.1 Harmonia axyridis
AAAAAAAAAAAAAAAAAAAAAAAAAAAAAAAAAAAAAAAATATATATATATATATATATATATATTTATATATATATATATATATATATATATATATATATATTTATATATATATATATATATATATATATATATACAACCAAGTTATCAACGCTACGAGATCATGAGATCCGATGGCCGGATCTCGTAACGTATTTCGTTCATTTTCGGTATCCTAAGGTAGTATATATCATTCTGGCGAAGTTTGAGATGGAGCTCATAGCGGTCACTAATTACATGCAAATTGTACAAATGAAGTTCGAGAGAATTGGCGCTGTCATCGAAAAGGTATATCGTGGTAGAGGTGTCATACGAACTTTGAGAAATCCGTAAAATGCAACACTGTGTGGATCTCGGAAAGTCAAAATTTTTTATCACTTTGAAGAATTAAATACATACCTATTATGCATGTCGGGTTGATTCACGTACGTGAATGTTTCCGAGAAGGGTTTGAAGAGACACAGGTATATTTCGCTCCTTGGGATTCGAATTCTCGACGACGCTTGATAGTCTTACTAGCGCAGTTTGAGCTGTTTTTCCGATAAGTGTATTTGAAATGAGTTTCTACCAGAAGGTTTTCATTGGGAATTTCTAACTTCTGAATGTACATGTTCAAATACATCATGAAAGTGAAATTCACCGAAATTAATAAAGAGAAGTTCATATCTAGAAACCGAAAACTAACACTTTTTGAAAGATATGTATTGAAGTGCTTCATCTTTATGAGAAGAAATATCACTTTTTTTCAGAATTAATAATATAAATGAAATCCTTCAAGACGTACCATTCTTTTCCATAAAAAAGAAAAAAATTGAGTGTTCATACATCTGCATAAAATTGTGGTAGACTTTGCGCAAAAAAAAATTATTGGTAGAGCTCAAATTGAGGAGATTAAATGTTGAATTGATTTTATGAAATAAAACACACTCGATTCGCCGAAAGTTTACGACTCTTTGAAAACCTGTAGGTGTGAGTCAATAGATGTTTGTCTTGGATTTTGTTATTGTTAATTTATAATTGTAAGAATGAATATCATCATTACGGATGGCATGCCAATTTGTTTGAGACCAAAAGTGAAATCGGTGATTTTTTTTTAAGGAAAAGTTGTGTTACATTTTCTCAAGAAATATTTTCCATGAAAATTGAAATGTTACATTAGCCTACTGAAGCGGATTATGTTTTCAACAACGAACGGAAGTACCTACTGAAAATAAATGTAGGGAGAACGTAAAATATCATAACTTGGACAGGTACTAAACGATTTCGAATAACACAAGGCAGATTGTAGATATCGTTGAAAAGCTTCAATATAATTTCTCATATATAACCAATATTCGTGTATGTTTTTTTGGGAAAAATTTGGGATTGTTGAATTCAATTTCCATTGCTTTGTTGTAATTTTCAATAAGTAAATTGTAAGGGAAGAAGATACCTTCTCACTTGGTGTTCCCCAAGAACCTTCTCTTCTTTTTTGAAGAATTGATTTTTCTCTAGAAGACGAATGACAATTAAAATGAATTTAATGCAAATATAGGTGCTAAATCTTTTCACTTCCGATATACAGGGTGTTGAAGATGAAAATATTTCTAACAAGTTACTACAAATTTGAGCCCAATAATTGTATCGAAAACATTAGTTTTTATTAGAACATCTTCATCGAATTGCTTGAATTCCAATTTCAAAAGAATCAAATCTCAAAATTCCGTTATCCGTTTATCACCAAGTTTATGTATCAAGATTATTTTTCAAAAACAATCAAATAATGTTGTGACCACATTTGTCTTGAACAATTTTTTAAACAACGAATAAAAAATTTGTACTAGGACTACTAATTCGTACTTATTGAACGCGGCGCTAAAATAGTTAGCGGCGGGCATGTTTAACAGAGTACCCACCTTATACAAAGGTATAGTTTTTCTATTATTTCGTTTTTTTCCATCTCATATGTTATTTCTAGAATATTTCCTTTAAATCACGTAGTGGTTGGAGGACACCAAAGATTACATACGAGAAATTAACAGAAAATAAAATTCATTCGTCATCAAGGAAATTTGATGGTGGTAGATGAAAGTAGGCTTAATACATATATGACAAGAATGTCTTGGAACTCTATGCTGTGTATCAAAATGTCTTGGAACTCTATACACTTCGGAAATTCTCGTTGTATGAAGAGAATGTCTTGTAATTATATCATTCGCAACGGGATTGTCCTTACCTATAAATATAGTTATATGAAAAAATTATTAAGGAACTAATAACTTTAAGTTCTATCATATATCTACGAGGTGTCCTAAATTTGACCCTCACTGAAAGCATCTCGAAAACTATAAGACAGAGAAAAATATTCAAGAATCATAGATATCTCGATTCTCGAGTTACAGGGCGTTTCTGAAAAATAATTGTTTTGAATATTTCGGTATATCTTGGTTTCTGTTCCAGATGTACAAAAAATTCTGGAACGTATTTTTATTATTTATTATATGATACTCATAACAAATCATAGAAATTAATTATCGTTTTGTACATAGTAGAGTACATAGAAAAAGTTGGTGTTTCCTAAAAATTTCCATTCAAAAACGCAGTTCTTTAGCCCCAGATTTGTCGAAAATTATTCCATTATCGTTTTTCCAAAAATGTCAACTGTTTGGAAGAAATTGAAATTTTCGTCTGAATTTTTTCATGGGACACCCTATATATGTCATTCATTTGGAGATGTAATTCATTTCGTGTTCATCGTAAAATTGTAATCCAGTCATATAGGGTGTCCTATTTTAAAAATACCAACACTCCTTCATTTATTTAACAATATTTCATTTTTAATTAAATAAGAAAATCCTATATATTACATAATAACAATAACACGATGGGTACAAAGTAAATTGAATCTCGAAATAAATGAAAAATATTTACAGGGTGAGTCAAAAATGCTCGATCGGTCGATAATTCCGGTAAATTTTGGAACAAATCAAAGAAATCATCGAAATATTCAAAACATATTCAGGCAAAATGAAATGGAGACCATGTGAACAAACAGAAATATAGTTCATGAAATTTTAGCCTAGTGAGTAGTATTCAAATTTTATCTGGACAATTTGTGCCTAAAATGAAATATTTTCAAAATGCTTCGCATTTCATGTTTTGTACTGGGACTGGCAGTATGCTTTTCCCGCATACAATTTCAAGGTATAAGATTACTTAACTCTATATCACACCAAATAATAATATCAATTGAAGATAAGCCAAATCAAAGAAATCAGCAAAATAGACCACTTGAACTAACAGAAACAAACACAATCATCTTAGGGAGTTCGCAATGACTTCATATTTTCAGCTGAAAAAGTGTCATCGAAATTATTTATCGCTTATGTGAACTGCCCAGATGTCTTAAATCTTTTTTCAATTCGAACTGCAATTATTAAAAAAGTTTGCAGACATCTGAGCAGATCATATGAGCGATAAGTATTGATGACACTTTTTCAGCTGAAAATATGCAGTCATTTCAAACTCCCTAAGAGAATTCTGACTATATTTCTGTTTGTTCAAGTGGTCTCCATTTCATTTGGTCCGAATATCAGTACAGAACACGAAATGCGAAGCATTTTGAAATTAATTCATTTTAGGCACAAATTGTCCAGATAAAATTGGAATACTACTCACTGGGCTATTCGACAGGCAAAAATTTCATAACCTATATTTCTGTTTGTTCACATAGTCTCCATTTCATATTCTCTGAATGAATGTTTTAAATATTTTGATGATTTCTTTGATTTGAGTTGTCGACCGATCGAGCACTTTTGACTCACCCTGTAAAAATTTTTCATTTATTTCGAGTTTCAATTTATTTTGTATCCATCATATAATTGTTATTATGTAATATATAGGGTGTTCTCATTCAATTAGAAATGAAATATTGTTAAATAAATCAAGGTTTGTTGGTATTTTTAAAATTGGACACCCTATATGACTGGATTACAATTCTACGATGAACATGAAATGAATTAAATCTCCAAATGAATGACAAATGTATAGGGCGTCCATAAATTTGCAGAAGACTTAAATATTTTTTGGGAATTCAATAAAAAATAAATCCTTCAATTAAGTCGAACGCTTCCCAAGATGATATTCAATTGAAACCATCAAAACCATGAAATTTTTCGAAGAAAATGACCTTTGTCAAAAAGTACCATAGATGAATTATTGCAAATGGGGTATTATATAAAAATTGGCATTCCCATTTGGAAAATAAGGAAGTATCGCGTTTCACCACTTTCAGACCGGCCTAGAGAGTCAAAAATAATTTAAGCTTATGCGATGAGTGCTGTCGATTCCGTCAAAGTTTGAATAATTTTCCTAGCCCAAAATTAACAGGAGTTATCGACCGATCGAGCACTATGGACTCACCTTGAATAAGGTGTCCCATCAGAACGGAGTCCCATGTTTGAAATGGATAACTTAATTTTTCCGATTGAATATATTTCAATATGTTTCATTTATTTCGAGATCTAATTCATATTTTGTTGATTGTATAGTTTTAGTCAAGTCTTATGTAGGGTATTCATTTGAAAAAGACCTACTATCCTTTATATGGATGATGTGTCAAGATGCCGGAGAGTGCGGATGTCGTGGGAGCCGAGCTAAAAAAATTACGAAAAAATGAACTCGTAGATTTAATAATGAGTGCTACATTACCTGAATATGTGACAAATGGAACATTAATTAACTTTGTTGAAGAATTCAGGAAGAAAATTCAACTGAATGAAGATTTGAATAAACAAGATGAACAACAACAAGAAAATACAAGAAGTGCAGAGAAAACAGATAATTTAATTTTACAACTTAAGTATTTACAAGAGTTACTAGAAGAGACAAGAGATAAAAACAACATCCTGAAACAAAATAGTTGTTTATTACTGGAAAAAGTACAATATATGGAAGGAAAAAGTCAAAAATCAAGAAAAACGCAAGTAAACATTCAAAAAAAAGTCTCACCAATTTTAATTCACAATGACAGAACAACTGAAAAAGCCCAAGGAAATGATAAAGAAACCTCTTCCTATGCGAAGGTTACTTCTGCTACTGTTCAGAAGATGGCAGCACCAGCTAACCTTAAATCGCCCAGACCACAGAATTCTGATGATATGTCATTCTTGGACGATAAACAAACAACAACAATGGGTTATCAAAAGGAAAACATCGCTGAAATAACAAAACACCCTAATACAGGACGAAAGCAAGAAGAGGATTTCAAGGAAGTCAATCGTGGAAAGAAAAGACGATTCAAAAACCCTGAAAAGAATATTGGAACTGGACAACAAAGTAAAGGATTTTCTGGACAAGAAAGGAAAGTTTGGCTATACATATACAGAGTAAAAAGAAATACAACTACCAATATGATCGAAGATTATATATTAACGAAGGAAGGGTTTGATAAACAAACAATTATGGTAAAAGAAATTCCATCTGAAGAGAACAGCCTGAAGAGATTTGTGTTAACAGCTCCAATAGCTAAAAAAGATGAGATGTACAAACCAGAATTTTGGCCCTCAGGGGTAGGTATAAAAAGATTTAGTTTTTCCAAACACAAAGAACTTACACAGCAAGGTAAGGATTTTTTATAAGAAAAGAAACACAACTGTCTGAACTTCACACCCCAACCAAAAATACAAAGACTAAAGATACAAAAATTGAAAAGAAACAAAACTTAACATTGACACATCTAAATATTCAATCGTTATAAACATCCCTTAATGGACTGGAGTTAAAGAAGAGCTAGCTGATTTTCTGATAATCTGCGAACCATATAACATTCAAGAGTTTTAAGGAGTGTGCAGACTACACAAATAATTGAGAAATTTGAGGTTTATTTTCGTCAATAGAAGTATGTTTCATTGTAATTTCATTATGTGAATTAATTATATGACGTCACTCTTACCGCACAATTGTAAATTTGCTTTAAGAAATAAAGGGATTATTATTATTATTATTATTATTATCTCTGAAACGTTTATTAATTTCTATGATATTTCATGCATAAAATATGAATCATAATATCACTGAAATAACACAAAATGAATTACATCTCGAAATAAGTGAAAGTTATTCATATGAAGGGTGTTCTATCAAAACAGTGAAAACAAAAAACTCAATATCTTTGAAACGGATGACATTTTTTGAAAAATAACTGGATTCTTCAAGACAAATCTGCGGACAAAAAACTGCGTTGAAAAATATAAGGTGTCCCATTGAGAAACATCAACTTTGCTCTGTGTCTCTAAAATTAATTATATATATAATGATATGTTATCAGCATCATATGATCTGTTACCAGTATCATATGATCTGTTACCAGTATCATATAAACCATAAAAATTACTGAAAAAAATATTTTAGAATGTTTTTAATATCTCCAACAGAAACCAAAATATTGCGAAATATTTGTAACATTAACTTCAGAACGAAGCAAGATATCTATGATCAGCTTTCTGATATCATCTGATTATTTCGAAAATAGAAATCAGGGACGGAGGTCCTTGAAGATTTTTTTAAGTCTTATGAGTCTCGAGATATTTTCAGTGAGCATCGAATTTAGGACACCCAGTACATACAGGATGTCCGGAAACTATGGTGCCAAATTCAGAAAAAAAAAATTCCTTGAAAAATAAATGAGACTCCTAATTTTTTTTCCAGAAATCGATCATTGCAGAGAATATAAAAAATTGAAAGTAATTTTACATATTACTTTCACAATTCTCAAAATTTTTCAATTGAATTTGAAAGTACGTTTGTGTTCAAAAGGTGCTTCATTTTGAACAAATAATCACATTTTCAGATGCCACCAGTGGCTCACAAGAAGGACATCATGGTTCCTTTTCTTCTCTATTTTTCAAGCCACTGGTAAAATCAGAAAAATTTCGCTTTCTTTATTCAATTTTTGGTAAAAAATATATATTTGTTCGGATCCGGAAAAACTAACCGTTCAGAAGATGATTGAAAAATTATGGAAATTTCACAATTAACCAAATGAAATTACTTATAATTTATTATATTCTCTGCATCGAATGGTTTTTGAGGAAGAAACATTAAAAAAGTCTTATTTATTTTTCAATGGGAATATTCTATTTCAATTTGGAACCATTGTTTAGGGACACCCTGTGTATTCAAACAATCCAAGTTTCATGTGAATTTGTTCTACTCGAAATGAAACATGTTTCTATTCTTCACGATCAATTGATAAAAATAGTTTTTTATTATTATCTTAGAAATATGTTCCGTATATACCAAAAAGGTTTATTGACACTACGTTTGAATTATGTCATGAATATTTATTAGGACTTGAAGGTTACGTAACAGAATATCAAACCATAATAATTATTCTGTGGCTCGAAAGTTATGGCGCTTGAATATTTTCGTATTTTCCGGAAAATATCATGCAGAGAATTAACAAAACGTTTGACGGCCTATTCTGAAAAATTGATGGACACTCTGTATATGAACGTTTTAGGAAAAGAAGCAATAGTTAGAGTTATGAATAATATTGACGTATCTCCATTCTAACACATCGGCCTTAAGTGGTGACGTAACATCTCGAAGAAAGGCCGATATGCAGGGGGACACTTCAAGCGTTGGCAGGTATAACCCAATTTGCCCAGACGAAGATAACTTTTAACGCATTCATATCAGTTTTTAAACTATAACAATATAACAATATAACAATAACAATAACAATATTTTATTGATTTCCCATATATACAAAGTAGAAAGGAAAACAGGTCATCCAAAAAAGAAAAACAAAAAAAAATATTTCAAATATTGACTACATTATCCCTACTTGAACAAAAAAATTCTTCAATGTTGTATGGCTCAACATGCAAAAGAAAACAATAAAGAGACTTCCCGAAAGACCCATGACCATATAACCTTTGAATGTTCACTGGTAAACTGTTAAACAGTTTAATACCCATATATGCCGGTCCCTTTTCAGTTAAAGACAAAGAATGAACCGGAAAATTGAATGGATGTATTCTTCTAGTGTTATTAACATTTAAATGACTACAGAAATAATGCTGGTGTTTATGCATGAACATCAATATCTTATAAATGTACAATCCATAGATAGTCAAAATGTTATTTTGCTTGAACCTACCACGACATGATTCCCTGAAACCTAGACGAAATATTACTCTCAAGGCCGATTTTTGCGTTCTCATAATCTGATGAGCTCCAGAACTGCTTCCCCAAAAAATGATGCCATAACTTAATTGTGAGTGAAACATAGCATAGTAAACCGTTTTTAATACATCAACATCAACTTGATCTCTAAGAATCCTTAATGCAAAAATGACCGATTTTAATTTCTTATTAACTTCTTCTACATGGCTATGATATTTCATGAAACTATCTATATGAACTCCCAGAAACTTAACACATTCACTGATTGATACTACAGTATTTCGGTAGGTTATACTTTTTGGGTAGTAGCGATTTGCTCTTTCAGTCTTGAAAATAATACATTGGGTCTTATCATTATTAATCACAAGCTGATTTTCAATACACCATTCATTTACTCTATTCATAGTATCCTCAAATTCTCTTATACCACTAAAAATGTTCAAAGCCGAGATGATGATGTTCGCATCATCCGCAAATAATAAGGACTTGATGGAATCAGAAAGAAAAATGTTAGGGAGGTCATTGATGAAAATAACAAAGAGCAATGGTCCCAAGATACTGCCCTGCGGCACGCCTAACTCGATAATTCTCTCTGAAGACAGGTGATCACGTTTTCCGTCAAACACAACGACTTTTTGTTTTCTGTTCTGAAGGTAGCTCTCAATTAATTTAAGTTGTTTGTCCCTTATGCCGTAAACACTCAACTTGTAGAGTAAAAGTTTATGATTTACACTATCAAAAGCTTTGGCCAAGTCAAGCATGATAGCTATGGGTACCTCTCCTTTCTCAAGTGATTCGAAAATCTTGCAAGTGAGTTCAAAAACAGACGTTTCGGTACTCTTTCCCTTCATAAAACCATGCTGGCAGCCCGCGAAAACATCAAATTTCCGAAAAAATTTCACGAATCTATTAGCTAAAACCTTCTCAAACACTTTTGCGAAAGAGGATAAGAGACTTATGGGCCTATAATTACCCAAATTATCCCTTGCACCTTTTTTGAAGAGAGGCTTCACTACAGCTACTTTAAGATCATCCGGAAATATTCCAGACTGAAAAGAAAGATTCATAATATGGCATAGTGGATCCATTATAAACTCTAAACAGTGTTTGATAACACTCATAGGAACCTGATCATGTCCGCATGATCTCTTATTTTTTAACTGTTTCACGGCATGATAAATTTCCGACTTTTGAACCTCAAACATAAAAAATGATTTTTCCCTACGTTCAAGTTCTCTGCTACAAGATCTTGGCAATTTCGAAACCAGGTTAGGTGCAGTTGTAACAAAATGTTCATTAAATTTCTCAACAAACTCTGAAAGATCCCCAACAATCTGAAAACCGTTTTCACGCAATTTACCTGAAACATGACGGATTATATTCCAAGTTGTCTTGGATTTGTTGTTGGATTCTGAAATTTTGTCGCCATAATACGCTTTTCTTACTTCACAAATCGCTCTATCATATTTAATTTTTAAATTTTTATATGCATTCCTGTAAGAAGAATCTATCCTAGACACGACCAGTAATATATCAAGCTGATTTTTTAATTTTTCCACCTTAGAATTTTTGAACTTAGGTTTTGAAAGTTTATTCTTGGATTTATACACTTTCTCTTGAAAATTATTTCTGAATAGTGAACAAAACCTCTCTGAGAAAGTGTTCCATAAGTTATTTACGTCTTCTTCTGTGGAATGAAGTACGTCATCCCAATTTTGATCAGATAATACAATATTAAATGAATTTAAATTAGTTTCATTAATCTGTCTTACTCTAAATACCTCCTCAGGAACATCCAACAACTGTCGAATCCTGAGCTTCTGACCACAATGATCAGAAAGATGAGCCTCGAAAACAGAGGACTCACAGTTCTCGAAATTTGTGAGGATATTATCTAAACATGTCGACGATGTTGTTGTTATTCTTGTTGGTTCACGTATTTTAGCTTCGATCCCAAAGCTCCCAATTAGATCAAAAAAATTTTGTGCATTCTCACTTCTTCCCAGAGTATCTATATTGAAATCTCCTAAAACAACAATTTTAGAATTTTCCCTTAATGCAACATTCAAAATGGTCATGAGTCTCTCAGAAAAAAGATCGATATCTGCTAGTGGTGAAGTATCAGGTCTGTAAATACACACAATTATACTTTTTTCAGAACATGAGATTAATTGTATTGCTGAACATTCAATGACATTTGAAACACTCAGTTTTTCTAGATCGTACCTAACTTTGAAATTAATTGATTCCTTACAATACAGAGCGGATCCCCCATGTGAACCTTTTTCTCTACAAAAGACAGATGCTAGTCTATAGCCATTAAAATGATATGCTTGCAGTTGTTCAAAAGATTGCCAATGTTCTGTCAAACCAAAAATATCAGGATTCTCTGACTCTAGAAAACTACAAAATTTAACAAATGAAGTACTTATACACTGAATATTTTGATGTACTAATGTAATGTACGAGTTTACCTTGTTTTTTGCTTTACAATTGAATTCTTCTGAAAAAAATTTTTAAAACTAAAATCCCGAATTAATACTCCATTAGGCCAGAATTCCTCATTCATTATCTTCTTATACATATTCTCAGATGGGACACCTACACTGAAAGATGAATTACTTCCCTTCGAAACCAATTTCTTCACTTCAACAAGATCTGAACCCAATCCAGCACGAACGTATTTCTCTATTACACCTTCTTCAACATCCTTTCCAGCGATTCTTCCTACATATATCCACCTTTTTTGAGGAACCCCAGAGAAAGACGATGTAGTGCCCTTGCATATAATCCCTTTGGGTCTGAGAGATTTTGTTCTCCTATTCTTAACTTCAGTCCATTCTCGTTTTTCTTGAGACATTGCAATTTCATCATTTTTGTTGGGAACTGAAAGTTTCAAACTATGTGAACGTTCCTGATCTTTTGATATTTTGTTGAGGTTATAACTGTTTACGTTTTCACTTGAAACGTCAAGTACATTTTGTGTCGGACGCATAGGCAACACAGAATCCACCGAGTCAGAAATAGTGGCTAACTTCAGGATGTTTGGTTTTTGTACTTGCATTCTAGTGTTGTTACTGTTGTTTACCTTTTTTCTATCATTCTTATCTTCGTTATTTCCAATCAAGGACAATTTGTCAATGAGTAATGCATTATTTTGCATTAAGATTTCGTTCTTACTTTTCAATTCTTCAACCAGAGCTTTTAAGTACGAATTTTCCATTTTCAAAATTCTGAAATCCATTTCATCAGCTTCTGTTTCACTCCTTTTCTCCACTGGCACATGAAGACATACTGGAGTCTTTCCACTTGATGATTTAGACATGCAGGATGGATGGAATATACCATCACATTTAATGCAGGAAATATAGTCCAACACTTTCCGGCCACAATATCCACAAATATTGTCACCTTTCACATCTTTTGATAAACTTTTTGAAGAGCGATCAACTTCCACAACCTCACTCTCCGCCATCTTTATTATTATATACTTAACACTTTATTATTATAACTTAACATCTTTATTATTATAACTTAACACTATCAACACTTGGTCGGCCAGCCGATAGGAAACTTCAGTCATGATACTATACACGACCTACGGCTCACGGTGTTAGCGACTGTGTAGAAAGAAGGAATACCTGACATTCGGTCTTTTCTTGATACATGCACAGTCAACCGAAGCAATTTGAGACCCCCTAAGCATTTTGTTTGCGCGGGAATGATTATGTTTTCACAGTTTTGTATTGTTGTGACATTATTTAATTATTGAATAATAGGAATAATATTATCGAATCTCTGATGTTTCAGTGAAATCTTCTGGGACCTATGTACAATAATGTATGAAATTAATGGTTAATTATAAAATATCAGGTTCACTGGATAATTCATTCGTACCGTTCAAAGATACTAAGTGATTATCGAACCATCATTTTTAATGGTAGGTAACACTTATTTTCATACAACATTTTCATTCATCACATGAATAAGAAAGCAATAAGAAATCACTGCCATGAAATCTATCTCGTAAGAAATATTTCTGTGTTATCGAGAAAATATGTTAATATGAAAACTCAGCTCTGAAAATATCATTCTTGAGAGAATATGCAAAAATTGTACACTAGGTTGAGTGAAGTCGATGCGGGTTATTTGGAATTCTTGGATTCATCGGTCAGCCGATCAACAGGGTGGGACAATCTAGAATCGAATCGCTCATTAGAATTAAGCGATAAAATGCGAGAAAGTCAGGGGTGCACATATTTTTTTATTTCTTTGCTTCATTTCGTTAATCTAAGTGAATTCTGAATTTCTTCGGTTATCGAATTATGAACATATGGTGGAAAGTGTCAAGTAACGGTGACTTTGTAAGGTTTTCATAATGGAGAATACAATTCCATAATTTTCATACGACGACAAAAATTTTGTGACAGAGTTACCATTTTCTAGGACCCTCAATGTCAAAACTGGTTCAGCGCATGAGTCAGAATCGTACTTTTTCAAAAACTATTCACGAAAAATTCAGTTGGTTAACCGGTAGCAAAATTCTAATCAAACTTTTCTGTTGATACTGCCTGCTACATTCCTATCAAAAAAGGCCTTTCGTTTCGACTGGATAAGATAACTTGTAGTTTCTCGCGCTACGGGTAAACCAGAAATTTCCAAAGAACATATTCATCCGGCTATGAAATCGAAATTGTTCAGAATAATGTAAATACATTGTACCGTGCTCAACGCGAATTCATCAACAGTGTTAATAATGGGTAAAGGGAAAAGCGTAGAATGATAAAGTATTTAATGAACATGTTCATTCTACTATCGACACAAGAACTTTTAGGGGAAACAATGAAAGTGTTAATTCGGAGAATTTTTAGGAGCTTGCTCAATTCGCCGTGACGTTATACGAAGATTTTGAGAAGTATATATTTTCGTTCCATCTGTTTGGTGTGAATTATAGAAAACCATTCAGAACGATTCAATAGATTCGGTGACTAAAATGTTGAGGAAAAAATTTATAACGAAGTTGACAGTATTTTTCTTTGGAATTTTGAATATATTCATTCAAGTACTAACTGATACTGTTTTAGGTTCTTATCTCTTTTATTACCATAAAATAAATGTTTTTGTTACTGAAAGATATGCTTTTGATTATGTTTCAAATATGGCCTAGTGAAGAGCCACTTCTACTTTTTGAAGACATTTTTAGTTCTAATTTATAAATGAATGAAACTATTCGATCTTTAATGACCTTTTGAAAACTTAAAATATTTTCACCTAAATTCAATTCTAAAACTAGATTCAAACCAAAATTATTGAAATAATCAAAACTACAATTCAGATAATAGCTCACCCGTTTATATAGGTGATACCTATTTCTAACGAGCCACTCACGTGCATTCAAATCATCTAATGAGTGTCCATTATTTTTCACAATAAGGTTTGTAGTTGTAATAATAAACTGCGATAATGATTGATATTCGAGTTGAACATAATGAAAATTTGAAAATTTAGAACTGATAATTGACATCTGATGAAATCAAAACTATCTACTATCCACTGTCTTCCTTGTTTTTAGTCATTATTTGTACTGGAATATTGTGCACATGTCTGAGTCTCCGCAGATCATTTCTCGGAAAACGAAAGTTATTCAAATGAAATTTCTTCTCTATTATATTATCATTACAAAAAACGGGTTCACTAGGTTTTCATGCCTTTTTTACACCAAATGTATAATGAAGATTCAATCAAAATATTTTCTCATATAACCTCTGCTTCCAGGACATTGTTATAAAATATATAGTTTCAAAATAATCTGAATTGTGAACACCATTCGACATAAAACGTTCAAGTCAACTATGTTGCTGAGTCGAACTTTTTTGGAGAATTTGAAATTCGTGTAAAATTTGTTTTAATTCAAATTTTTTTCCTCCAATGTAATGGTTCTGTCATATGTTCGAAATCAAAAAATAATTCAAATTTCTCGAAAAATTCACATTATTATTTCGTTTACTTATACAGTTACAACTATTCGTTCATTAGTTCCTGTTGAATAATGGAGGCAAATATTCACCATGAACTCTATTCCTTTTGACTGACCTGACATCATGTAGGATTTAGTCAATAAACATCATTACGATTATGATTAAAAGTTTCTTTGAATAAACATTGGTCACTCGTATCTTAATAAAATAAGGAAGGTCTGTATTTGAAATCCTTAAAATAGAACTCAACGCGCGTACATATTGAAATAAAGGATACTCATCAAAATATCGTTGTAATAATTCTCCATTACATAATTTAATTATTTTTTTAAAATACAGCCTCTGGTTGTTTCTGCTTCATTAAGTAAAACAAACATAAGGAAGAAAACCTTAAATTAAAATTGTTCATAACGAATTATTTATTAAATGAACAATTCAAGTTTGAATATAATTAATATTTTCCATATAAAAGAGCAGGATAAACTATGAAAGGGTTAGTTAGTTACTCGAAAATAATAATAAGTCGAATAAAACTTTTGTTTATCAACAAATACGCTTCTTAATCTTAATATGTTTCAAGATTATGTTTCAGAATCAATTTAATTAAGTTGCAAACAACGCATTTGTCTATAACAATCTTTTAAACAATTGACATAACAAACTTGTATTTGGACTATATGATACTTAATGCTCTCGGCGCCAAAAGAGTTAGCGGCAGGCCTGTTTTGAACCAATACAGAAAGCTGATTTTTTTTTCATAAAGTACATTTCAATTCCGAACAATTTGATTTTTAACTGGCTTTTGAAGCTACCTTCAAATTGAATATGAAATTGAAGTTGACGTATGATGAAATCTATCTATGTCTCTGAAGAAAAGCCAAGCGAAGCGTTTTTTTGATTATTTCGCATCTAACTGCAGGTAGATTAAGTTAAATTTAAATTGTGGAATACTTTAATGAAATTTCATTTGCTTCTGCACGTCTGCTTCTTACAATATTCCACTTTAAATCACGAAGCGTTCGGATAAATTCAGATTTCACTCGTTTATATTCGATTTCAAAGGAGTACTCACCCTACTTATATAAGTTAATGCTCCGTTTTATGATTCCGTTTATAATTATTTCCATCAAATTGCACTGCACAACTTGTTTCTAGAATATTTCTTTTAAAACACGTAGTGGTCCAGGGACATCAAAGATTTCATATGTGAAATTTACCGAAAATTGAAAAAAAGTCATTCGTTATCAGGGAAATTTGATGGGGAATTTATTCTAAACGAAAAAGTATATTTTTATTCATGCACTTGTTACTGCACCTGTCGTTTCCAGAATATTCCCTTTATTTCAAATAGCGTTCAAAGGACATCAAAGATTTCATACGAGAAATTGACCAAAAAAAAAAACAAAATCATTCGTTGTCCAAAAAATTTTATAGAAAACTTATTCTAGGTGGAAAACAAATTTTTTTTTCATTCCGTTTGATTCCATCGAATTGCACTTGTTGTTTCCAGAATATTTCCTCTATATCAAGTAGCATCAAAGATCTCATAATATGTTAAATCAACTGAAAATAACTAAAATGTCATTCGATATCAAGGAAATTTGATAGGGAACTCATTCTAGGTAAAAGACAAATTTTTTTCGTGATTCCGTTTGAAAAATTGCAATAGATTGACCTCATTGATTTAATGACCTCATTGATTTAATTTTAGAGGAAGAACGGCTACTAGACACGCAAAAGGTCAAGAGAAAAAGAGAGTCGAATAATTCAAGCGATTCTGTGGAGAAGAGATTAATCAACAAATAATTGTAGTTTTCATTCGTTTAATTGAAAGCCATTTTATAAATTACATTTTATCATGAAATGATATGGAAACTTCCTATTTTATCTCAGAAACACCAAAAGTTAAACATCCGAAAATAAGATGGACAAAACAACAAAAGAATGCAATAGAATGTTCTCAAATTAGATAGAGCAAAGTATAAAGTCTGCTAAACTGGGACCATCAGCTTGCATTGCTGCTGAAGAACGACAGTTTGAAAATCTATTGTAATACAAATAATAATCTACTCACTACTGTTGTACAAATAATGTTAAACTGTGAGATATTTTCAGAGAAATATCTAGAGGAAAAAAACGGCCACAGAAGGGAAAATCAAGGAGTTCAAATCTGTTCATCTATTCATGAACAATAAAACTTGGAAACAAATAAAAGCGTTTGTTTCTCGGTTTGTTTTCAACGCATATCGAAACAAATGATGAATGTTTGCCTGTATTTGTGTATGGTTATACCCTTTTTTTGAAAATCAAGTTCTTATTCCTTTTTTTTGAATTTCTTTCAATCTAAAATGATTTGTAAATTATATTCTTCATACATTTTTTTTTGAGAATATTTCCCTCATTTATCTCCTGATCATTTCCTAAACTGAATTTGTAATGAAGAAACTAAGCAACATATTATTAAAACATGTTATAACTCAAATATAAAAAATCATAAAGAAGAGATTGTTTAGTTCAAGAAACCAATACGAAGAAGATATCTGAATTTTTGAAAGTATAATTAAAGAAGGAATGACATTTCAAAGGAGGTTTAATTGAAATACTGCATTTCAAATGAAAAAATGAAACCGAAATTGATGCAATTTAGAATAAGAATTGAGTTGAAATTACATAGCATGTGATGTCCATGAACCAATGTCGAGAAAAAATTGGGAAAAGCACTGACGGTCAGGAGCTTTTTTATTCTTTATCCATGAACCGATTGCATCTCTGGTTGTTGTCAGCTCAAAATTTTGGACGAAGCTTAGAATTGCTATTATTATGCACACGAAAAAACTTGGTCCGATCTTTCGTCACTAACATATCACGATTTTTTATATTTAACTTCATTTTTATTATTCTGATGGTGAAGCTATCCACACCAAACTGAAGCATCGAGATATTGTTTTTCTATAGTTTCCTATTTTTTTCAAATTTTCTATGGTTCTGGATTTGATATCCATGGGAAATTCTGAAGGAAGCTTAAAATGGTGATTTTTTATCCTCGCGCAAGTTTTCTTCACGATTCACTCCTAATCAACGAAATATAAATCGTTTATTTTTCAATATTCTTAGGAATTTTATATTTCTGGTTATGTTATCAGATCTTAATTTTGCACGGGGTTTGGAACGGCTTTTTTTTATACATACGTGCCAAAATCCACGAATAGCCAATAGCATCATCATACCTCATTGACATATATCAGGATTTTATTTCTCGATATTCCTCTCGCATTTTCTGTGGTTCTAGATGAGCAACCTGAACTAAACTTCGCGAAAAGCTTAAGAGGCTATTCACACGCAAATATTCAAGTCGATCGAATTTGTAATCATTGAAATTTTTTATGGTATGTTTTTGATGGTTGTGATGGTGTGATCAGCTTGAAATTTCGGGCAGAGCTTGAAATTATTTTTTTATTCAGGCACTCGCAATCTCAACGTTGTCGGTTTTTGATTGCGGTGATATTCAGTAATTCTTCTTGAATTTTCTATGGTTCCAGTTAAGCTATCCATACGAAATTGTGGATGGGGCTTGGCATGATCATTCCCCATATGTGTGTAAAATTCCATCCGGGTGGAATGTTCAATGATCGAATTATTGAGTATTTTCGATATTTTTCCATGGTCTGATTTAGATATTCCTGATGATGTCATCCGTTCGAAATTTCGTGAAGTACTTCTTGATGCTGCGATTTCATATGAGCATTTGAAATCTTAATTCTGTCATTTAAGTGGTTTCCGAGATATTGGCCAATATTTTGTCGATATTCTCCATGATTTTTCTCTGGCTCTGGTTGAATGTTCATCTAAACAAAATGCAAAATTTCATCGAAATGAAAGCTGCTGTTTTGAATTATTGAGAACATAACATTTCGAAAGGAAATATTTCCGGAACCACTGATCAGATTTTGCGCGTTAACGAACTTGACTGAGATTATTGCCATCTGAATCTACCCTGAAAATTTCAAGTATCTGGTTCAAAAGATCGTAAACACGGCAGGAGGAACACCATTGAATTCGAATACGAATTCGTCATCAGGAAAAACTGAATTGTGAGATCACTTTTGAAAAAATTTGGAAGAAGAATAATTCTGAAAATACAGACATCAATACGAAATGATAGAGCGATCATTCGTAGAAACAACCACTCAAAACTAATCATTTCAGGAAAAAACATTATCGGAATTAATGACGTTGGCATAAATACATATTCCAAGTACACGACATGTTCTGCATCTTGCGAGATCCGACGAATATGCGATTTTGACCCTTATTGATATACAAAGATTTTGATACTCATCTCGCATCTCACGAGATCCGTCTGTGTGGCAACGTCGAACGGATCTCGTTGCCTCACGGTATACCATGTATATAGGGTATATAGGAGAGGATCTCGGATTGTTGGTTTATAAGACATGGACCTCGTAGCGTTGAAATTTTACAGGGATCTCGTAATCACATTTTCGAAGTATATATATATATATATATATATATGTATATATATATATATATATATATATATATATATGGTTCCCCTATGGGTTCCAACTTCAGTCCGTCCATTGCTGAAGTAGTAATGGATTTCCTTCTGGACTGCATTCTTGTTAGCATTCCTTTTCACATTCCTTTCATCAAGAAATATGTTGATGATCTAATATGTGCTGTACCTAAAGACCAGGTTGCTTTCGTTCTAAACAGGTTCAACAGTGAACATGAAAGTATACAGTTTACGTTGGAGGAAGAAACAGCGAGTGGTGTCCCATTCCTGGATACAAGGGTGATTCGAACACCGGAAAATAGGCTGATTCTGGATTGGTACCGAAAGCCAACAAGTTCAGGGAGATTCTTACACTATTTTTCCAATCATCCACATGGACAAAAGGTAAACATGATTTTAGGATTGAAGAATCGCATCGAAAAAGTTGCCCATCCAAGTCTAAGGCAGCAGAATCTGAGGTTATTGTTACAATTGATGCTAGAGAATGGATACCCAAAGAGGTTGTTGTCCAGATTGAAATACAATACCACTCCTTCGAGACAGCCAACGAATGGAGAGAGGGGCGCATCCACCACTGTGGACACTGAGAACGTAGATAGAATTCTTTACTCTTCTATTCCCCTAATAAATGGTATGACTAATGCATTAATTAACCTCCTAAAGACCACACAAATTAAATTGATTCCGAAATCTTATTTTAAAATTGACAGACTATACAGTCGAGTGAAAGATAGGATGACTGTTGATAATATGAGTGGTGTGGTATATTGTATTCCATGTTCAATATGTAGTGAGGTGTATATTGGTCAGACATCTCAGCTTTTGAAGAGAAGGATTGCTCAACACAAGAGCGACATCAAGAATTCAAATAAGATTTGTGCCCTAGCAGACCATACCCGGGACAAAGATCACCCAATGGATTATGATTCCACCAAAATTCTTGAATGTGCAGTTAGTGGAAAGAAAAGATGTTTCTTAGAGATGTACCATATTAAACGCCACACTTGTTCTATGAATTACAGAAGGGATGTAAACAATATTAGCTCCATCTATACTTATTTGATTCATTATGACCAGTTTGGTGGCAGTGAATTGGATGGATCAAATGGAATGAATATTTTCACAAGTTCTACAGTCGGGATAACGTAATAATGAAATCTGTGTTCCGGACTATTTCTGTGAGAGGGGATTGGATTCGGTTCATGGAGTCTTTCAATAATCGCATTTGTTCTGAGTTCGGTGAGAGTGAATTACTGCGACCAAGTGTGATTTAATGCTATTCTATGTTTCATTTGTCATGTGCGTGTATTCTGTGGCAAGTCTGGTTGACAACATTTTTGACAACCTCTCATTTTGTTGATTATTCTGTTTACCTTATTTACATATGATAATTGATTTCTACTCTTGTGCTAACGGAATATCAGATCTTTTTTCGCTTAATTTGTTGATGTTCTTGTTCATTGCTTTCTTGAGAGCTATTGATTTGTGTTCAAATAAGATCTTTACAACTCTGTATTTCGGTATGTACTATTTTTACATATATATATATATATATATATATATATATATATATATATATATATAAATATATGCACATAAATCCAAAAACAATTTGAAACATCTCTACACCAAGCTAAAATCCAAAATTCCAAAAGATAAAATATCCAATTGTGTTTACAAACTAAAATGCAAAGAATGTTCAGGAGTTTACATAGGCCAAACAACCCAATATATAAAAGAAAGAATCAACGGCCACAAATATGCAAAAAATTCTACAGCCTTAAAGAAACATGAATTAACAACTAACCATGGGTTCGACTTCGACAACTGTGAAATCTTACACAAAGAAACCAACAGCAAAATTAGGACTTTTCTGGAAATGATTTACATTCAAAAGGAAAAAAACTCTATAAACGACAGAACCGACCTGAAAAATTTAGCAAAAATTTACCATAACATCCTGCAATAATATAAAACCTATCTAGAGGAGGCATCTGTGACTACAATTGTAAAACAAAATCAAAATGAAATGAAAACTTCAATAACATATTTATTAATATAGATAGATAAACACAGATGGCAATTCAAGTGATAAACTGGGAAACTGCATTGTCAAGAATTAAACAAATCAAATTTTATTTGACAGTACCCTCGTAAAGATTAAATTTTATTGATTTGACTTGTACAACTTTTATTATAGGAATATTGCTAGACTAGTAAGTTAGCATAGACATAAGGGAAAAAAAAATGAATAATAATCAATTTTAATTAATTTTAGATGTTGATGTCCAACTGTTATTATACAATCTTGAAAAAGGCTTATTTACGCCGAAACATATGTCGATTTCACTGAATAAAATATAAATATTTGAATTTTAATGTGCTCTAAACCCAAGAAAATTACACTTTCAATATATATATATATATATATATATATATATATATCGGGTGTCCCAAGGTGAGTGGCCTATTAGATTATTATGGAAACTATTGATAGTAAAAATTTCAAATTTTGTGGATAGATATTTGGCCATATAAGGTACATTTTCAAAATAATTTCACATTTCCAGTGTTGCCGGATGTACGACAATTTGGCAACAACTTTGTTATTTTGAATAGGACATCCGGTATTTCTATTTTTTTTATGATACTCCATAAAATATTAAATCTATTCACTCTTACTTTTCCATCCCTATCTTCAACGGTTTTTGAGTTATTAATTATTTTTCGAAATTTTAGATCAAATTGGCGTATTACAAAAATGACTCTAGTTCGCTCAATATTTGAGATTTAAGTCAGAAATTTTGCAAGTCGTTAGATATTGATCTGATCTGTGTCACTGCTTTTGAATTATGGTTGTCAATAATACAGGACGGACCAAAAAAATTCATCATTTGCCAAGTTACAAAATTGTGAAAAAGTCTATTTTTTCAAATTAGACACCTAGTATATTTTTCAATTTTTGGAATCAGTACAACACACTCTGCTATTTTTCTATTCACGTCCCTATACCTATCTCAACTGGATTCCGAGTTATATGCGTTTATTAGATTTCACATTGATTCAATAAGTGCTAATTTCTTTTGTATTGTTATTTTCTCTTTGTCGTTCATAGATCGATATATCAATGAATCAGTTCAATCCATAAATGTCAAAATAAACAATTATTGCCTAACAGGTGTTTTGTTTCGAGGTTTTTCTATAAATAATGCCTCAAGAAAGATATACACATATAACGCATATAACTCGGAATCCAGTTGAGATAGGTATAGGGACGTGAATAGAAAAATTGTAGAGTGTGTTGTACTGATTCCAAGAATTGAAAAATATACTAGGTGTCTAATTTGAAAAAATAGACTTTTTTACAATTTTGTAACTTGGCAAATGATGATTTTTTTTGGTCCGTCCTGTATTATTGACATCCATAATTCAAAAGCAGTGACACAGATCAGATCAATATCTAACGACTTGCAAAATTTCTGACTTAAATCTCAAATATTGAGCGAACTAGAGTCATTTTCGTAATACGCCAATTTGATCTTAAATTTCGAAAAATAATTAATAACTCAAAAACCGTTGAAGATAGGGGTGGAAAAGTAAGAGTGAATAGATTCAATATTTCATGGAGTACCATAAAAAAAATAGAAATACCGGATGTCCTATTCAAAATAACAAAGTTGTTGCCAAATTGTCGTACATCCGGCAACACTGGAAATATGAAATTATTTTAAAAATGTACCTTACATGGCCAAATATCTATCCACAAAATTTGAAATCTTTACCATCAATAGTTTCCATAATAATCTAATAGGCCACTCACCTTGGGACACCCGATATATATATATATATATATATATATATATATATATATATATATATATATATAGAAAGTGTAATTTTCTTGGGTTTAGAGCACATTAAAATTCAAATATTTATATTTTATTCAGTGAAATCGACATATGTTTCGGCGTAAATAAGCCTTTTTCAAGATTGTATAATAACAGTTGGACATCAACATCTAAAATTAATTAAATAAATATAGCACAAGAAATATTACTTTTCCTATATATATATATATATATAAATATATATATATATATATATATATATATTTATATATATATATATATCTATATATATATATATACAGGTTGAGTCTTTGACTTGTACATATATTTTAACCGTAGATTCTTGAGGTCAAAAGAAACACTTTTTTCATTTACCATTTTTTCCGATTCGGCTCGGTTGAAAAGATATGGCCATTTTAAGTTTTCATAATGAGCTATGCCGATCCTGGAAATCAGCCCACTGAAGTTTTCCCAAGCATAAATTTATACCATTTGAACTTTGGAAATGGGTTACTTTATTAGCAAAACAAGCATAAACTCACTTTTTCCATTTCCTTTGGTGACCGAAGTATTATTTTCAATATAATAAATGAGTTAAAGCAATTTCGTGGGAGATAAATATGTTGATTATTTTTCTCTTGATTTCTATTTTATATTCGATAATAATAAAAAATTCAGCTTGCAACCACCCATATTAAATCTAATATTCATATCCATTCATTTATTTTCGCTTTTTCACTTCGTTTCGTAAAAGAGTTAAGTACCAATTCATATAACCTTTCATTTGCATATAGGTAAATAAACATAAATGATAATCATCTGTGGACTTCCCACGTTGCCAAGTTTACAAACACAAAACACTATAATGACAAAAAACCTACAGAATAATAAGCTAAATCTATGTACCTATGAATACTAATCTTCTCGCATCTGTAATGTTATGTTTAAAGGTTATGTTATGTTTTGTCAATAAACTTCAAGAAACCCAACAAACGGTAAGAAAGTGTAAGAACGCTTGCATTTTGGATTGAATGAACCCAGAATACTTTATCTAAGTACCTACACAATAACTTAGCTCGAAAATGAAAAGGCAGTTTCATGAATGGATTTATGTGGAAGATGGAATCACCTCTGTATCACACAGAGGTAATTTTGTGATGGAAAAATTCCGATTTTATCTTGTTAAAAATAACAGTAGTATGAGGAGGAATAAATGATTTCCAGAAGGAATTGAATTTTTTTCCTTTTTCATCCTAGAAGCTTATAAGTTTCATGAATCTTCAATATTCCATTATTGATTAATTATTGATCTTGATTTTTGTATTAAAAATGAAATGGTGGTATTCAATATGAATATCCACTATTGAATATTCTGCTTCTTTCAACTCACTGAAGTTTTTTATTTATTCTCACGTTAAAACAATTTTGGCCCTCTTAAAAGTATGTCAATCAAATGTTCTAGGATGAAATTATCGAATAGCAAATGGATAGAAGTATTCAATCACGTAAAAATGAAATTTTAGGATGTATTGTTATGTATCGATGAAAGCTCAGAAGACTGGAAGAAGATTATAGTAATGTTTGGTAGCAGCAGTTTTTAATGGGATTTCAGATCTTGATTGGTGTTATTTTATAAGGAGCCTAGTTTGTGAAAATTCATTTGAAAATGAGTTTCGATCAGAATAATTCAAAATAGAATATTAACTTTAATGAAATATCATCATATTATAGGGCTGTGCCAAAGCTCAGTAATTTGTTATCATGAAAATATTTGAAATCCTTTTCTTCTTAGTGTTCACCAATGCCAATATTCTGTCTGAAAATTTGATACCCAATAGGTAACTCCAAAAAATGCTCTCGAGTACTTTTGATAATAAAGAAGCAATTAGTCTTTCCCTAATATTATCAATGTTATAATCAACATCTTCGAAAATTTTATTTTCCTGAAGATGGTAAAATGGTATTCGGCTAGAAAAAAGGAATGACAACGTACAAGTAAATTTACTTGTTTGTTATCGAACAGATAAACTGAAAATATTATGAAACTTCCCAACAATTATGTAATCTTTTTTTTTTGTTTTCACATATCAACTACATGTAAAATAAATTTTGAATTCTTGTAAGGTATACCTTTTTTTCAAAAGTACCCAATAAACTAAAGCTTTTGATAAACTTATCGAAAGATTAACAGTGACTTGAAATCATGTATTATTGCCAAATCCACTTTTTTACTATAAATCCAGTATTCAAATCAAAATAGAAAAATATTTTTCTTGTGTCCTACAGTAGGTATACAACATTCAAAGCAATTTGAAATAAAGATTTTTCATTACTGAAACAAAAAAATGCATATCAAAAAACAGGAATTGAAGTACAAACTACCATAATAATTAATTGTCTTTATTTTCATTTAATTTATAAACAACCAGGTTTAACATTTTTTACTCTTATACTTCTTACGTAGATTCATTTAGCCTCAGACGGATTGTGCGAAATAAAAAACATTCAATATTTAGCCATTAATTATTGAATTAGGCCTGCCATTATTCGAATTAATTCTTAATGATTCCTGATCTCAGATATATTGATTATATTATTATAATATCTTTAAACCAAGGACAGTAACTACAAACTATGTATATGCCTTAAAATATCAATAGCTATTGATTCTGAAACATATGGATTGGATCAGTACATGTACTAGATAATAGGATAGGGATAGGATCTGAGTTAATGGTGAAATCAGTGACTTTGAAATTATTTTTCAGTACATCGATGAGTATGAAGTTTGAATAAATATTCATTACAGAACTAGTGCTTCACTTATTCAAGTAGTTGAATTCATCAACAGAATCATTGTATTGTAGATTTTTGGTTATTTCAATTAATCAATTTACTATTCCATTCATTAAATGGAAATCATGAACACCTCACAGCAAACTGTTTTCGGTTGGATTTAATTTGAAGGGGTTCAAGATTCTCTTCAAACTGAAATCTGAAACTTCTCTGTATCTAGTGGGCAATCATCTTCACGAAATAAATCACGAAGGAAAATCGTCGTCCAATTAAATTCATTATGGTGTTTTTCTGAATGATTCGATGAATTATTAGGAGATCTGAAAAAATACAATAATTATTCAATATATTATTTATATTATATAACTTAGTAACTTACTTACGCCGAACTATGTTGTTTCTTATTAAAACATAAAATATTTTCGAATCAAATATCGAATTGTTCCATTTGTTTGCCAAACTAATTGTGGTTATGTTTGGCCCAAACATAACCACAATTCTTCGAGATTTCTCAAATTTTCAGTTTGGCCATGCGCATAGAGTAATAAACTCTGAGGCCATGCGCAATAGTTCAAATCGTTCATAACATACGGTAATCTAGCATATTATGACTTATTTTATTATACAAAATTCGATTTAACATTTCGGATGATATTAATTATTACATTTAATGAAATTCATAATAAAATAAATTCATTAATTCATTAATTTGATGGTTTGTTTAAAAAATTATTCGAGATTCTTCTATGTTGATCGGTCATGCGCATAGAATGATACGAAAACAATTGAAATTCGAATTTATGGTATCATGATTTCTGTTGCTTTGTTTAATGTAAATGATAAGTATTAAGTGTATTTAGTTTGTTAAGTGTTACCTAAGTGCGTTTAACTTATTAAGTGTGTTTAGTTTGTTTAGTGTAAGGTGTTTGTTTAGTGTAAAGTGTTTGTTTGTGAAGTTCTTTAAGTGTGTTAAGTGGAAATTAGCAGAATGTATTCTAACCAGGAGATGGTAGATATGTTGAGATGCTATTTCACAAATGGAAAAATAGCGAGAAGAGCTAAAGAAGCTTATGGAAGGCTGTTTCCAAATAGGAGACAGCCAAATGAGAGAACTTTCGTAAGGATTGTTCAAAGATTGCGTGATCATGGAATTGAATTTTCTCAATGAGTGAGCTTATTCAAATCACTTTATTTTCAAACTAAGTCGGCTGGTTTCCTCACTTGTCAATGCAAATTCAGTGTTTCAATCCATGGTTTTTGACCTGACAACGTAGCAAATATTCATTTCTGTGAGTCTTTTCTATCAGAGTTGCAATTAGCCAAAGTACCCAATTTTTTGAATTTCACAGATTTTTTTTTTTTTTTAATCACATATTACTCGAAAACGGCTCAATATACGAGAAAATATGAGGAATACTTTTATTTTTCAAATTAGCTGAATATCCTTCAATGAACGTCCTAGTTACTTTTAAGAGTTCGGTTCTTTGAATTTCTGGTATTTTTATGGGATGAAGTGTTCATAATGAAGAAACGGGGAGATGTGGATAAAATTTTGTGTACGGAAAAGATTCATCACATACATAAAAAACTATATCCCGAAATTCATTTTTTTCTATACAACCATTTCCGAGATATAACGGAATATGACATTTTTTTATCGATTTTCAACAGCCTGTATCTTTTTAACCGGGCCGAATCGGAAAAAATGGTAAATGAAAAAAGGGTTTCTATTGACCTCAGGAATCTTCGGTTGAAATATATGTACAAGTCAAAGACTCACCCTGTATATATATATATATATATATATATATATATATATATATATATATATATATATATATGCCAGGCAGAATTTGCCAAGGCATTTCAGATAGATGTAAGGAACCTCCGTACTATTTTAACATTATATCTCTTCCTCTGATGGGTTATCTAATATATACAGGGTGTTTCCTAAACATGCGGCAAAAATTCAGGGGGTTGTTCCTTGGACTATTTTAAGCATGTTTTGTCCTTGGATGATTTTTGAAAAACCTCTTTGTTTCGAAGATACAGGGCGAACAACATTTTTCATATTTTTTAAATTAATAATAGTTTAAATAAAAATGCGTACCGCACTGTGTTTACTAAGTAGGTACAATTTATTTTTAAATTTGTTTAACAACATTCCAATTACTAAAAACGGCCAGTTTTTTGACTAAAAATTGATAAGTGCAGATGGTAAAGGAATACAGATTAAACACGGTTTTCATTTGAATTCGTTTTGTGATGTATTAG
Source organism: Harmonia axyridis (assembly GCF_914767665.1). Taxonomy (NCBI): domain Eukaryota; kingdom Metazoa; phylum Arthropoda; class Insecta; order Coleoptera; family Coccinellidae; genus Harmonia; species Harmonia axyridis. The sequence continues at coordinate 19,228,647 of NC_059505.1, forward strand.
CAATTAACATTTTATCTTTGACTATTATGAATCGCTATAAGAGGTGGTCATTTTCAACAGTTTTTGTAGGTTGAGTTGAATTTTCATGTAATTTTTCATAATAAAATGTTATTATCTGAAATTTTGTTTCCCCTATATCTTCGAAACAAATAGGTTTTTCAAAAATCATCAAAGGACAAAATATTCTTAGAATAGTCCAAGGAACAACCCCCTGAATTTTTGCCGCATATATATATATATATATATATATATACAAAATATGATAATTTCCTAAAGTAATTAATAAACAATGGTTTAAGGGGTGTTGGAAAACTTCAATTGTTACTAACTTCTTTATTTCATCAGTCGACGTTTCGATCCTTGGTTGGGATCTTCTTCAGGACTTCTATAAAACAAACAACATACAAATATAACAAACATTGCAGAAAAGACAACATGTTAAAACGCACCGAAATGCGAAGAGTTACCAGATCTTAAGTTGCACTGAATCTTATACAGATTTGGAGGAAAAAATTATTAATTAACTTGAACACAAAATAGTCTCTAATACAATAACGTCTCTTTTTTATATCACACACTTCCTTATTCTCTTGAAAACTTATTTTTGAAATTCTTTCTTCATCCATCTGACAACTGCGTAAAAAACGAACGGGGTTAGGTCGGGTTCATAGAACATCATAGATCTTCAACTGACATTGGAGAACATAGAACTTGAGATCAACAACTCACTCTCACTAAGTTGGTTTGAATGTATCAGATATGAATAAATGTTGCTAATGTTCTCTATATCCTTTCTGTAGTTCATGGAATTTTCATGTCGCTTAATGTGAATCATCTCCAGGAAACATCTTTTTCTCATATTCTCCTCGCACTCCAAGACTGTCACCGAATCATAGTCCATTCGATGGTCAACTGATCTTACATGTTCTGCCAGTGCACAAATCTTTCTAGGATTCTTAATGTCGCTGATATGTTGAGTTATTCTTCTTTTAAGTTGTTGGGATGTTTGTCCGATATACACCTCATCACAATTTTGACAGGGTATTCTGTATACAACACAGCTTTTCTTATCAGTTTCTATCCTATCTTTCAAATTACTATAAAGTCTCTTTACTTTAAATTCAGTTCTAGGTATCACTTTGATGTTATCAGTTTTTAATAAGTTTATTAAGGATTTTGTCATTACATTAATCAGTGGAATGGAAGTAAATATAATTCTCTGATCTAAATTGGTGGATGCGATTTCGTCATTATTCTGTGGCTGTCCAGAATTCGATGAATTGTGTATCAATTTCTTTAAAAGGTTCTTGGGGTAACCATTCTCAAGCATCAACTGATATAATAGTTTCATATTCTTCTCCTTCAGAGTGGGGTGTGATATTCTTTGTATACGATTCTTCAATCCTGTAACCATATTGATTTTTTGTCTCTGAGGGTGGTTGGAAAAATAATGCAAGTATCTACCTGAGCTAGAGGGCTTTCTATACCAATCAAGAATCAGTGTATTGTCAGGTCTTCTAATGACTAGGGTATCTAGGAAAGGCACACTATTGTTATTTTCTAATTCTATGGTAAATTTTATAGACTCACTCTGTCTGTTGAACCTTTCAAGAGTGTAAGATGTCTTATCACTGGGAACTGCACAAATGATGTCATCTACATATTTTTTAATAAAAGGCATCTCAAAGGGGATATCTGTTAGGATGCCATCTAGGAGGAAATCCATCACTACCTCTGCAATGGAAGGGCTGAATTTAGACCCCATTGGGGAACCAAATACTAGGTTCCCCAATGGGGTCTAAATTCAGCCCTTCCATTGCAGAGGTAGTGATGGATTTCCTCCTAGATGGCATCCTAACAGATATCCCCTTTGAGATGCCTTTTATTAAAAAATATGTAGATGACATCATTTGTGCAGTTCCCAGTGATAAGACATCTTACACTCTTGAAAGGTTCAACAGACAGAGTGAGTCTATAAAATTTACCATAGAATTAGAAAATAACAATAGTGTGCCTTTCCTAGATACCCTAGTCATTAGAAGACCTGACAATACACTGATTCTTGATTGGTATAGAAAGCCCTCTAGCTCAGGTAGATACTTGCATTATTTTTCCAACCACCCTCAGAGACAAAAAATCAATATGGTTACAGGATTGAAGAATCGTATACAAAGAATATCACACCCCACTCTGAAGGAGAAGAATATGAAACTATTATATCAGTTGATGCTTGAGAATGGTTACCCCAAGAACCTTTTAAAGAAATTGATACACAATTCATCGAATTCTGGACAGCCACAGAATAATGACGAAATCGCATCCACCAATTTAGATCAGAGAATTATATTTACTTCCATTCCACTGATTAATGTAATGACAAAATCCTTAATAAACTTATTAAAAACTGATAACATCAAAGTGATACCTAGAACTGAATTTAAAGTAAAGAGACTTTATAGTAATTTGAAAGATAGGATAGAAACTGATAAGAAAAGCTGTGTTGTATACAGAATACCCTGTCAAAATTGTGATGAGGTGTATATCGGACAAACATCCCAACAACTTAAAAGAAGAATAACTCAACATATCAGCGACATTAAGAATCCTAGAAAGATTTGTGCACTGGCAGAACATGTAAGATCAGTTGACCATCGAATGGACTATGATTCGGTGACAGTCTTGGAGTGCGAGGAGAATATGAGAAAAAGATGTTTCCTGGAGATGATTCACATTAAGCGACATGAAAATTCCATGAACTACAGAAAGGATATAGAGAACATTAGCAACATTTATTCATATCTGATACATTCAAACCAACTTAGTGAGAGTGAGTTGTTGATCTCAAGTTCTATGTTCTCCAATGTCAGTTGAAGATCTATGATGTTCTATGAACCCGACCTAACCCCGTTCGTTTTTTACGCAGTTGTCAGATGGATGAAGAAAGAATTTCAAAAATAAGTTTTCAAGAGAATAAGGAAGTGTGTGATATAAAAAAGAGACGTTATTGTATTAGAGACTATTTTGTGTTCAAGTTAATTAATAATTTTTTCCTCCAAATCTGTATAAGATTCAGTGCAACTTAAGATCTGGTAACTCTTCGCATTTCGGTGCGTTTTAACATGTTGTCTTTTCTGCAATGTTTGTTATATTTGTATGTTGTTTGTTTTATAGAAGTCCTGAAGAAGATCCCAACCAAGGATCGAAACGTCGACTGATGAAATAAAGAAGTTAGTAACAATTGAAGTTTTCCAACACCCCTTAAACCATTGTTTATATATATATATATATATATATATATATATATATATATATATATATATATATATATGTATAAGTATTGTAACGGACAGGAGTGTCGAACACAACAGACCGGATATGGTGGTATGGGATAAGGAAGAGAAGACTGCCCTGGTAATAGATTTTGCCGTGCCCCAGGATTATAACCTCGCCAAGACCTATGGGGAAAAGATGTCAAAATACGAGGCGTTAGCCCAACTAATTAAAGATATGTGGCGGCTGAAAAAGGTCAACATAATGCCTCTTATCATATCTGTAAATGGACTCGTCCCAAAAAGGACCACCCAACATCTAAAAGAGCTCAACCTACCCCACAATGCAATTATGTGGATGCAGAAGGCGGTAATTCTTGGAACTGTCAACATCATAAGGAGAGTGCTCTACCCTCATCAACAGACGGGGTTGTCCTTGGCGCACGCGTGCCCGGACAATACCAGATAATCCCACGAAAGTGTGAAAGAAAAAAAAAATATATATATATATATATATATATATATATATATATATATATATGTGAACTATTGATAAGGGTCAAACGACTCGATTATTTTGGAGAATAAAAGAAAACTCTTTATTCCTTGCCAAGCTTTCGAATTTATTTAATTCTTCTTCAGGGCTTCTGAAATACAATACAAATCCTTCACATATTCAGTTTAACGATAACTTAGTTAATAATTCACTTACAGAATGTGAGGTTATGTTTAGGAAACTTGCAAAACTACAAAATATTTGTCTTAATTCAATTCACATTGATCCTTTGGACATTAAAACGACAATAATTTTCTTCAATTTGAAACGTCAACAAAATAAAAACATTTTTTTCACAACCAAAATATACTACTTAAAATATTTAATTTATTTATTTTTTTCTCCTTTGTGTCAACTAGCTAGATAGGTATATTGTTTTGTTTGTTTTTGACACTTTCGTAATCTGCCTTCTTCTTTTCACTCGTCAACTGGACCATCGAAAAAGTATATGTTTTCTTCTGATTTTTCTAACAAATATCCATATATAGCACTCAACTTATTTGTGTCTGTTTTTTTGTTAATAATCTTTTCCTGTTTATTTATCTCTATCATTTCCAATATTAACCTTTTTTTGTAATTTTTTTCCGTTTTTAACACCTTTGCTTCTTCGAAATTTATTTTATGATTTAAATTGAATGCATGGGTTGCTAGTGCGCATCTATCCGGATGTTTTGCAATATCTGATTTGTGTAATGCCAATCTGCTTTTCAACCATTGAGATGTATGTCCTATGTATATTTTTTCGCAATCTTCACATTTTACTTCATAGACTACGTTGCTTTTTAATAGTGTTTGAATAGGATCTTTTAATTTTGTATATAAATTATTTATATACAAAATTAAAAGATCCTACTCAAACACTATTAAAAAGCAACGTAGTCTATGTATAATAGGATCTTTTAATTTTGTATATAAATAATTTATATACAAAATTAAAAGATCCTATTCAAACACTATTAAAAAGCAACGTAGTCTATGAAGTAAAATGTGAAGATTGCGAAAAAATATACATAGGACATACATCTCAATGGTTGAAAAGCAGATTGGCATTACACAAATCAGATATTGCAAAACATCCGGATAGATGCGCACTAGCAACCCATGCATTCAATTTAAATCATAAAATAAATTTCGAAGAAGCAAAGGTGTTAAAAACGGAAAAAAATTACAAAAATAGGTTGATATTGGAAATGATAGAGATAAATAAACAGGAAAATATTATTAACAAAAAAACAGACACAAATAAGTTGAGTGCTATATATGGATATTTGTTAGAAAAATCAGAAGAAAACATATACTTTTTCGATGGTCCAGTTGACGAGTGAAAGGAAGAAGGCAGATTACGAAAGTGTCAAAAACAAACAAAACAATATACCTATCTAGCTAGTTGACACAAAGGAGAAAAAAATAAATAAATTAAATATTTTAAGTAGTATATTTTGGTTGTGAAAAAATGTTTTTATTTTGTTGACGTTTCAAATTGAAGAAAATTATTGTCGTTTTAATGTCCAAAGGATCAATGTGAATTGAATTAAGACAAATGTTTTGTAGTTTTGCAAGTTTCCTTAACATAACCTCACATTCTGTAAGTGAATTATCAACTAAGTTATCGTTAAACTGAATATGTGAAGGATTTGTATTGTATTTCAGAAGCCCTGAAGAAGAATTAAATAAATTCGAAAGCTTGGCAAGGAATAAAGAGTTTTCTTTTATTCTCCAAAATAATCGAGTCGTTTGACCCTTATCAATAGTTCACAGTTATACACTAAAGACTCTTAAAAATAATTTTGAAATATATATATATATGTATATATATTAGATAACCTCATCAGAGGAAGAGATATAATAGTGAATATAAATAAAAAATTAAATTAAATCAAATATATAAAGGAGAACCGACGCTGGCGCCATCTTTAGGATTTTCCGCAATATATGACAGGCGCGCCATCTATTGGATTTCTCTTAAGTATATGATCTTTAAAAACTGCAATTTCTCCACTATCCACTATCCACTTCATTTGCAAACATAAACCAGAATTGTTTCGCGCTACGTAAGAACGAATGCAACTTATTTTCTCTTCCTGAAAGGTAATAACATTACAAATTTTTCGGTTAATGAGAAATCTATTCTTCCTTGAGCCATTTTTATATTTCCTTTACGCTCTTTTCACTGTCAAAATGCTTTACTGACGTAATTTTGATTAATTATTTGTAATTCAATAGAGTAAAATATGATAATCGTTTTTTTGAATGAGTAACCTAGGTAAATTTCTAGTATCGTTTTTTTTTAAGAAACTTTGAAAAAACTTTTGATCGAGTTTTACACACGAAACTAGTAAAAAGGATTACTTTCTCTGGTCCAGAATGAGTAAACTGAGAGGAAAAGGATTTGAAAGTATCCTGCTCACCAAATTTATATTCAATGAAGTCGTCACGGGGCGCTACTCAGGTGATCAGGGCTTCTGGGTGGTTTTCTGATCTCTGTCCGGTTGTGTTGAACGGTTGAAACCGACGTCCTGGGAAGATCGGCGTTGATTGTCTACTTGGATACTTGGATCACTGCTGGAACTTCTTCCTTCAGCAGGAAATAATGGCCAAATCAATGTCCCCAAATTTTCTTCTCTAATAGGATCGGCATATACCATCCTCGTCGCCAAATATGTTTTTCCTTGAGAAAATCTAGTTTTTAAAAACAAAACAATTCATTAAGAATACAGTGGTTGACGCGTCAAAGCTTGATCGATTCACAATTCTTTTTTTACTCAATGAACAGATTCAGTCCGACTTATAGGTTTTCTGTGAACAAATGAAAACCAAAGGCTATTCATAAAGATGAAATGCTGAATCTGCAATTAGATACTCTGTAATATAGAGATCTTATGGGGTGAAGAAAAGGATATTTTTATTTAATAGGGGTTGTCATTATGTTATTATATACAACAGACTTATATTATTATATCCATACAAAACACATAGCTATTCCTATTTACAAAATACTTACTTATTTATATGGAGTAATCCCCTTATATACTTCAGGAGTGAACATTCACTAAATCATCAAACTCCAAATGGTATTTGTCAATTCATTAGAATTTTTTCAAGATTTGTCTTACAATCTAGTAAGCGCATTTATTTTTTTTCGCAACATTGAAAACCAACAAAATTCCCAACAACACCGTCTGAAACACATCGAGCGTCATATGTCATCAAATGTCATAAAAAAGGGGTACGTTCCACTTTTCCAGAAATCAGACCAACAACGAAACATCCATTCATATTCATCAATTATGTGATCTATTTACTATAAATTATGTACGTCAGTTCTCAAATTAACTGTGTCATTCGAAAAAATATGTATCATCTGTCCAAAAGATCTCTTTCTATAAGTGTTCTCTTCTTCTTAAATGGTGACGTTATCAAAATCCAAACTGTGACAGTCAATTAAGTCAGAAGTGGTGGGCGACTAAGGCGGTTTTTTCATTCTTATCTTCATTGATGGGTCTACAATCGTAACTAGAGATGAGCGATACCGTGATTTCTAGATCACGTTGTGAAACGTTCCTGTTCTTTTATGATATCAGTGAAATTAAAGCGTGACGTGATCACTGTTTAGGTATCGGGATCCGTGCAGCACGGTCCGTGCTGCACGGACCCTAACCGAATCCGATACCTAAACAGTGATCACGTCACGCTTTAATTTCACTGATATCATAAAGGAACAGGAACGTTCACGTTTCACAACGATAAGCACGGACCGTGCTTGTTATTATCTGTATGAATCACCCAAACCTTAGCTCTTTTGTCTTTCTGTTAATTCTTTGGAGGTAACAGATTTGTGGAATATGGATATGAATAATTTTGGACATCGAAAAATAAATAATACCTACACATACAATAATTCACATGTGAATATATATTGATAATATTGAGTGCCTGATACTGGATCAAATAAAATAAGAGAAAAACAGAAAAAGTAACAATCAGAAATGTACAAAAATATAGTAAAACCAGTTATTGATTATTTAAATTTCCTAAATATATTTGATATTTTCTATTAATTTCTGAGCTAATCAAAGAATTGTGAAATCTCTAAATGAAAAGGTATGAATTTTAGGACATCGAATAATAAATAATAAGCCATATGCATATATTCAGACGTTTATGTATTTATTTAATAATAATGATGAGCAATCAACCTCCAAACAAAATACACTCATTTTATAATTGTATATATCAAAATAGTTAAGGGGCTAATACTGTAACAAAAAAATAAAAGAAAAATTAAAAATTTTACAACAAAAAACTCAGAAATGGGTAGTTAAAACAGTCCCTAAATAATCGAATTTCCTAACTATATTTGATAAATTTTTCGAGAGAAAAATACAATTATTCCTATTCATTCTCCACCAACGACATATTACAATTGAGGAAGCGAATCATTTGAGTTTTTTTATTAGTTAGGCTCCTTCGACGTTCTGTTTATATTTGTCCGGCTTTCGAAAACAATCGTTCGCACGGAACTTATGTTGCTAGAGTGCATCAGTAAGTGTCGACAAAGGTTCCGAAGCAATAAAAACATCAGGCTGGCAGGCTGGCTTCATAATTTACGATTGCACGGACGTTGATATGCTCTGAAAATATCTGTGAAATGTTCAAACAGTGATCCCGTCACGCTCTGTATTCGTTTTTCGGAACCGTGACTACCTGTGACAGTCTGATATCAGTGATTGAATCACAGTTCGTGAAATATCGCTCATCTCTAATCGTAACTATGCTGGTGAATTATATTTTTGTAGTAGTTCCATCTTTGACTCTAGAGACAGTTTTATCCAACGTTTGAGATAGTTATGTAGAATTTAACCAGAAAGGCTAAGTAGGGCATGCTAGCCAGTGATAAACAAATATTAAAATCAATGAGTTTGAACTCAGAAACTATGATTCAATTGGAATTGAATTAGAGTTTCTTAGTTCAGAAGTTCAAAATATTGAAGAGTCGACTCTTCAATATTTTAAAGGATTATATCTTGCTACGTTGTGTTTTTTTCAGTTATTCGTGTTTCTCAATGAGATTCATTTGTGAAATTCGAATTATTCAAAGAGTGCAATTTGTTTTTTGATCTTCCTAGAAAGTAGATTATGGAATTTAAAATTTACTATCTCATTATCTTATTACTTATATTATGATATAATCAGACTTCATTTCATGAGGGAAAAAACTCTTAAAGTACATACGGTCATCTTTAGCGAATGTAGTGGTTTCTGATGCATGCGTTTCTGTTGAAGATCAAACATCCACTAACCAGCTCTCGACTAACTGACCATGACATGACAGGTCATTCACTCAATATCTCGTTTCCCTCAATTATTCCAAAAAATATTTCAAATATTTTGTTTCACTTACGGAATTTTTATATTTGTCAGAGGCATGTGAATAAAGTACTTTCAAACGCCTTTTGCATGAATGACAAATTTCTCACGAATGCTTTTTTCCGCTGTATCCAATCGATCGCAACCGAACAATGGCATCTCACATGAAGCAGAGAATGACGTTCAACAAATAATGCTGGTTGCATTTCACCCCGCTAGCTTCCATAATCCTGTTTGTTGAAACGTCCCATTATCGTGAAGTAACTTTCAAGTTTTTTTGTATTATCGTTCTAGCACAACGGATGATAAATCTCTCGGTGTTGGAACTTCTGCTTTCCTGTCATATTAGGATGATGTATTCTCCTACTTCATGCAATGATTTATCTGATTTGATCCTCATGAGCTTTTGAAATATAGAGAGTTGTTGCTATAGTTCCGGAAATACCCACTATTTTGTCATTTGATACAATATACTTATTTCACGTGATAACACATCTATGAATCAAAAGGAATTCAATTTTTCGAATATATTCTTTTTGCTATTTGCTTGTATTTTATTCGTTGAATTGATGTTCATGTCGACCTTATTTCGTGATTTCATCTATAAAGTGAAGGTATGTAATGGCCAATCGAACCACCCAGTGTATTTCCTTCATATTTGGCGCACATCTTTTTTATTTGAAGCTTAAATGAATCAACTAATAATCACAAAAAGAATCTAGGTCTGGATTAACAAAAATTTTGAAACGATTGTAGGGATCCTCGAAACAACACCCTGCATACCGATATTTTGAAAATCTGTTTTTAGATTTGAAAAGAGCACAAAAACAGAACTGAAAATTACTGCATCAATTCTCAACTTGAAAGTGTAGTTTTCGAGATATTGGATATCAAAAAGTAGTTATAAGTCACTTCTGTTGATAAATTATTGACACTATCGATTTCCTTGTCATTTTAAAATCAATAACTACAATTCAATACATTAGCTATCCCTTTTTATAACTTCGGACCGAATATTGTGTAGTTAATAGGAAAATACACCTAATTGTAATCGAAAGAAGAAAAATTCTCGGACTTATGGACATAATTAGAAATTGAATGCTCGAATATTTTATTTGAATAAATTAATAGAATTAGATCGATTCGATACTAGTTCATATACAATTATGTATATCATGATGAAAGAAGCCACTGAAGAGAACAAAAATATACAAAATTAACAATTAACCAACAAATTACAAGACCTGCTCAAAATGTCCTCCATTTTGGTTTTTATATTTTTGTGTTCGTTTGAGAATATTTAGAACTGACTTTCGATTGACATAAGAAATATTCAAGCATCCATTTCGAATTATGAACATAGAGCTCGCCAATTGTTCTTCTTTTAATTACAAGTAGGTGTACCTTCCTGGTAATTACACAATGGATTGATCTGAAGGGAAGCTCAGGTATTAAATAAAAGTAAGTGATTTTAAATAAAAAAAAATGGATAGATGGATAGTTGTTACGAAAAGTGACTTATAACCACTTTTTGATATCCAATTGGTGCAGCAGAATTGTCTGCGCGGAAATTTCAATTACGGGACTCCGCCTTGTTTTTTGTGTTGTTTCCAAATCTGAAAACGGATTTTCAAAATTTCAATATGTTGCTTCAAGGATACAATCGTTTCATAATTTTTTCGAAATTCGGACCTGGATTTTCCCTGTGATCATAAGTGATTAATTGATGCTTCAAACTAGAACGATGTGTGCCAAAAAATATAGTGAGTGGTTCGCTTGTTATACACTGATCGAAAAAGGTACGTTAATACAACGAAAAAGTACGTTGGGCCAATTAGTTTATTCATCAAAAAAAAGCCAGTGGACGCGTCCATTGGGCCAACGAATTATCGTACATTGGAAGTATGTACCGAATATGCGTAAATATTACTACTATGATACATCAAGGCAATGAATGACAATTCAACGACCGAATGAATCAGTTTCGTTGTTGCAATGAAATTTGTTCATCGGATTAACGAACGTTGTACGTTAATTTAACGTAGGAATTCGATGAATCAATGTACGATATTTATAATTGTAAGGAACGAGTTCGTTGGCCCGATGAATGAGTTTCGTTGTCGAAATGAAATTTGTTCATTAGATTAACTAACTTGGTAGGTTAATTCAACGTACGTATTCATTGAATCAATACTATTCAGTTTTGCAAGAAGTTGAGGAAATTGTCATCAAAGGTTCATACTCCTTTGATTTTGAATAAAATCATTAGTTTATAACTTTATCCAAAATGAAAGTAGTAGGAACTTTCGACAGCGATTTCCTAGACTTCTCGCAAAACGGAATTGTGATAGTAGATAGTTTCAATGATTGAATGAAAATTCGAACTTTTTCATTTTTGGATTTGTGGAAACATAACGAAACATAGTTCAAAGATATTCATTAAATAATTTATACCATACATCATATGAAATAAACCCTCTTAAAAACATAAAGCAACAAAAATTTCAACACATAATTTTGTCTATATGTATAATATATACCAATACATTATATTATGTTTTTATTTTGTCCACTTTCATTTCTTCTGATAAAATATATACACTAGAAAATGTCGAAGAGGTTTAAAGCTTGTGATAATAATATCAAATCATTTAGGATTTTCTAGAAAAATCTAGGTGAAATATAAAATAATAATAATAATTTTGAAGCAAATATCAACCACTCCAAAAAAAAACTATAGAATTCGATATGGCTGTATGGGGTTGTTCATTTTGTTTTCCAATATTCTATATGATCTTTCACTTCCTGAATCTACCTTCCAACAAACAGGAATGATCTCTGAGAATCTTCAATTTTATATTTGGTTGTGTTCTTTGTCCAGTAATGGCATCTATCGTAGGCACCAAATAAGCAAGTGAGCTCCAAACAATTGAAGCATCTTGTCCATCTATGAAACAATTATTTATAAGAACTCCGAGAAAATCAGAAATAGGTTTGATTCAAATCGTACAAGTATTTTGATTTGAAAATCAAATTTCACTGGAATTTCTTTCATTAACAGTGCTCAGAAGTTCTCTCACAGTTTTTTCTTTCTCTTTTGATATGTTTTGATAGCACCTCTCTCAATCAGTGGAAAGTTTTACCAAAAACCATTTGAAAATTCATGTCTATCTGAAAATATTGTACTATTGAATGAGTCAAACCAATCCCGTAAGCTTTTGAACACCGAACAACTTGAATTTTCTTACCAAATGTTTTCTCAGAAAGTGTTTTCAAGCATTTTGAAGGCTCGTTTTTTGAGTTTCGTTCATTGATATGCTTGGAAATTGTACAATTAATTAATTTTTTCATATTTTAGTACTTCGCTGAGTCTTCCCTGTTCACTCGTTCGATGAAATTCCTGGAATTAAAAAAATTCAATTATTTATTTATTTCTGTAATGAAAAGAATCTCACCTTTCAGTAGGAAATCGTTCATAATTTCTTTTTCAAGACAATAACTCGAAGAGTTACTGGGAATAGCTTTCTCTTCAAAACATTGGGCAATGGTTGAAATTAATGATGTTATTTGATCAACTTGAAATTTTACAAATTTTTAATAATATTCATACAGTATTATTCCTCTTGGAGTTTCATCGAGGATATTGAATGAATGAATTACACTGCTTCCTTCAGATTATCGCCAAACTCCTAGCTTTTGCTGGAACCTAATTTGTGGGCCCATATCACATATAACTTTTACTTATTGCTTTGAGGTCATCAACAAATATTTTTTCAGCTTGAAAACATAGTGAAATGCTAGAATAGATCTGTACATAGAGAAATGTTCAACTCACCTAAGAGATGATCATATAACGATTCCATATTCCAGTCACTTAGGAGCTTATGGAGTTCAAGCGATTCCTAGGTATGAGAAGGGATATGTGAACTTGACACAAACTACTTTCCGTTACAGTGGATGATGTACTATAATTATATAAAAGCTGAATTATTTTATCGAATCATGAATATTTGGAAATAAAATAATGTACTATTTGAAGAACTGAAGTAAATTTGTTCTACTTTTGAAGTGCCTCAGTGCCATGTTAAATGCACGAAACAAATCCCATTTGAACACCATACAACTTGAATTTTCTCAACCAATAATTTCTCAGAGAGTGGTTCCAAGTATTTCGAAGGGTTCTTCCTCATATACAGGGTGGCCATTTGAAAACGAAACAGACGAGATTAGAGACGAAATAAAGTTGGAGCATTTCGATAGAAATGCTCGGACAGGTCGATTTCTGTTTCGAGGGGGACAACTTAAGATGTAGGTTACGGACGCACAGCGCTTCAACCCTTGCTGCTACAACCCCCCCCCCCCCAATTTTTGAATAGGGAAGATGGGGTGAGTGATACCTCAATTTAAAGGTATTTTTATACTGATTTCAGCACAGTAATTGTTTTTTCATTTTATGCATTAGTTCTCGAAATATTCATGCGTTAGTTAGTTAGGAAGGAAGCCACAGTCATGGTTGTTTTGAAGCTCAAAATGTCGATTTTTCACAAAACACTACAAGTGCCATGAAAACACCACTTCATTTTCAAATACTTAGTTGAGACTATTTCGAAATCTAATGCATAAAATGAAAAAACAATTACTGTGCTGAAATCAGTATAAAAATACCTTTCAAATGAGGTATCACTCACCCCATCTTCCCTATTCAAAATTTGGGGGTGAGGGTTGTAGTAGCAAGGGTTGAAGCGCTATGCGTCCGTAACCTACATCTTAAGTTGTCCCTCTCGAAACAGAAATCGACCTGTCCGAGCATTTCTATCGAAAAACTTTATTTCGTCTGTAATCTCGTCTGTTTCGTTTTCAAATGGCCACCCTGTATATAAATTTCGTTTCATTGATATGCTCGGAAATTATAAAATTCAATGATTTCTTCATATTTGAGCACTTGTAGAGTTTTTCCATTTTACATGTGCGATTAAAATCCTGAAATTTGAAAACTTTTGTTAGAATATTACTTCATCCGAACAAATTACGAGAGAGACAACCAACATTACATCCACCCTTCACTCGTAGTATTACTTCATCTCGTCACCGTGGCGCTGCGAGCGAGCGTTGAGCGAGTGACAAGACCATCGAGGTTATCGAGCGAAAGAACAAGAATCCATCTTCAATGATCTAGAGCAAATGACAGTGGTGTGATGTACCCAGCTAGGGTAGGTTCGGTCAATCGTTATACAGTTGAAGGAATGGTTAATTAATAATCTCCAGACTCATCAAAGGGTATTTATTGCTTACTGCACACTGTACTGATCACAGATGAAAACTCACATGATGTAATTCAAGAATGTGAGCATCAAATGAATGAATTACAGACTACTATTCAATAAGATCATTCTTACTACTTTATGTATCTAGGGACATGATATATATTTACTATTTATATTGTATATTCACAACAACCTTGTGAGTTGATAAATACAACACGATCGACAAGGGTAAACATAGTAAATATATTTATATTTTAAGATGGTGTTTGTTTATACGGACCTTGTCGTCTCAAGTATGAAAATATACAGGTTCTTCATACTGATACATACTACACCTTCCCTCTTTGAGAGAAAAAAATTTTCTATACAAATATAAAAATTTTTTTTTGACTTATCTATAGCTTAATATCTATATATACGTAATACGTTTCATAATCTCAATGGATCTTACATCTAAAAGGTTTAATACAGTATTTTCCTAATTAAAAATTACATCAGTCTCTTAATTCTAGCACTGTTCATTACTTGCTATGAGAAATACGGTTTCACTCTGTTCTTGTGTACTTCTTTGAGTTTGTTCTTGTCCGTTTTCACTATAATGTTCGGGTTTCGCACTTCAACTATTTCGTAGGGACCTTTAAATAGGGGGTCAAGTTTATTGTCAATGTTCTTATTATTCAAGAGCACCTTATCTCCTACTTTATAGTTTATTTCATTACATTTTTTGTCGAAAATCTCTTTTCTCTTCAATTTTGCCTTCACCAAGTTTTCTCTAGAATCTTTCCATGACGTTTGCAACCTATATTTTAGTTCAAGAGGATAGTTATCGAAATTGTAGATTGGATCTACTTGGTTGTTTAAATTTTGTGGAAATCTACTAGGTTTTCCGAAAACTAATTCGTAAGAAGTATAGAAGTATATTTGCCTTAATTCTCTTTCTTCGATTCGCGTTACATCTCGTTTTATTTTAATCTTTAGGGATGTTCCTAGAATTTCATTCTTATAATTTGTCAACATATTCAAAAATTCTTTATTACTAGCTAGCTTTATGAGGTACAATTCTGATATATTATTTTCTGCGCATAATTTTTCCAGTTTCCTCAACGATGTACCTAAGTCGTACGCTAATCGGATGTCCTGGTTAATGAAAATAATTTGTGAATTCACATTATATATTAAATTTTCATTGTAATCCTCTAAATGTTGATTTTTCAAATTACGAAATTCTTTTTCTGAAAGTGGTCTCAACTCCACACTTTTTGTTGGACGTTTTAAAACTTCGACAACAACAGGGTGATCAATCCTTTTGCCATCGGAGGCATTCGTCTCGTGTTGTTTAGAACCTACTTCATTTTTAGTTCGAGATCTCGTCATGACGTTTATGTTTCCAACTACCTCGTTTGTCATTTCTTTGAGTTTTTCGGAATCTATTTTAATACGCGCTAAGGCATCTACTGTAACATTTTCTGTACCTTTTACATATTGAAGTTGAAGTGAAGTTATATTCTTCTAAAATCAAATGGAATTTGGTTGATCTACTAGAAGGATTAGTCATATTAAACAGATATTATTATTGTTTTATTGATTTTGTTATTGTTTTTAAAATGATTGATGAACTGGCGACCGCGACCTTGCCGGTGATTATTTTTCGCTGCATTGTAATTCTGCTTGCTGCGGTCACGACCTCGATTTGAATAATAAAAATTTCCTTTCGCTAAGCATTTTCCGAGATTTTGGAAGTGAATTCGGTAGGCTTGTTTGGTGAGGTTTGCTTTGAGAAAATTTGGATCCGACTTGACAATTCCATTTAATTCATTAAATTTATATTTTAACTTGACTAATACTTTTCAGTAGTAGTAATAGTAGTAATATATATTAACGTCATCAATGAATTACATGACATGTCAATCAGAACTTTTTACAATTATGTAAATACTTATGAATATAATATGTATATATAAATTCTCGCTACAATGCAATAATCTGCGATAAAAAATACAAACACAAATTTGGTACGATATACATAATTAACTATGATAAAAAAATATAAACACAAATTTGGCACTATACATAATCTAAAACAATGCAAGTACTAACGAATCAGTCAAGGAACTCATGTAAAAAATATATAGTGTTCTGCAGCAACAAACTCTTTACTTGTTTATGAAATTGCAATTTTCCCAGGCTCTTCACTTCATCTGGAAGCTTGTTGTAGAATTTGAGTCCCCAGAAATTTGGACCAAGTTCCTCCTTCCTCATTCTTAGACGGGGTAATGTATATTTATGTTTCTCTCGAGTATTGTAGGTGTGATAATACGAGTGCTTTGTGTACTTCTCCTTGTTTGCGTGAATATAATCTACACAAGCCAATATGAACACGGAGGTTATGGTAAGTATGCCTTCTTTTTTAAAAGTTTCCCTGCAGCTCTCTGTGCTTCGCATATCATACAAGGTTCTCAAAGCTTTCTTCTGTTTCAGGAGGACTCTTTCGGCATGACTACTGTGTCCCCAAAGAATTATTCCATAGACTGCCAAACTATGGAAGGCACAGTAGTAGGTTTGCTTAGCTGTTGTTTGGTCAACTATTTCTCTCATTCGACGTATCATAAATATCGAAGTTGACAGTTTTTTGCAAAGTGTGTCGATGTGAGTGGCCCAGCCGAGAGAAGACTGGAACTGCAATCCCAGGTAAATCAACGAGTTCTCACCAGAGTCCCTACCGGTGAAAACCAATTTCTGTGTTTTGTCCTCGTTGAACACCAGACCATTAGCCGCGAACCATGAACGTGCATCTCTCTCTGAAGTTATCGACGATCTGTGGAGCTCCTCGGGACACTTTGATCTGTTTATAAAACCAGTATCATCAGCATAACATACGGTCTTATCGGAGTTGACATTTGGAAATAGATCGTTTATGTATAAAATAAACAGCACCGGCCCCAGTATGGACCCCTGCGGAAAATTTATTGACTATCGGTCCGTTCCCTACGTTCCCGCGGCTCTTTCTTGACATTATCAAAGAATTATAGGGACACACCACTAAACTCAGCATATAGTTCAACACTTAACAAGGAGGGGACTACATTTTTCTTACGGTTTTATACCAAATCTTGATGGCTTCTCCTGATCTTCTTCTTGATGGCCCATTTCCAATATACCTATAGCACGGCTCCAACTCCCAGGATGTCTGGTACTGACAGGGACTTGGCTGCCATCTCTGAAGATCCCATCTTGGATTGGCGGTTGATCTAGGATCTTCTACTGGAGTCACATACCCAAATGTTGATAAGAAACATAGTCCTCTAACTGTATATGACTGGCAGGATCGCCATGTGATGTACCCAGCTAGGGTAGGTTCGGTCAATCGTTATACAGTTGAAGGAATGGTTAATTAATACTCTCCAGACTCATCAAAGGGTATTTATTGCTTAGTGCACACTGTACTGATCACAGATGAAAACTCACATGATGTAATTCAAGAATGTGAGCATCAAATGAATGAATTACAGACTACTATTCAATAAGATCATTCTTACTACTTTATGTATCTAGGGACATGATATATATTCACTATTTATATTGTATATTCACAAAAACCTTGCGAGTTGATAAATACAACACGATCGACAAGGGTAAACATAGTAAATATATTTATATTTTAAGATGGTGTTTTGGTATACGGACCTTGTCGTCTCAAGTATGAAAATATACAGGTTCTTCATACTGATACATACTACAGTGGGTCTAACTCAAAAGATTATCCTATGGAGCTTGCTCGGAGAGAGACATTCTAGAGAGTATAATAAACGATTAAAACATTATCTGTGTATTAGTGAATCATCTGCTTAACCTATAAATCCAACAGGTAATAGGCTCCAGTGCACGCTTAACTGCGCAACGAGAAAAAATTTAGATTAGATAATTTTAGAGAGTTTACATACCACACCTAGAGGATTGGAGCATGTATATTTGAAGATTCTGCATACATTGCTTGGAGCATGTATAATTGAATGTTCCACATTCCACACACATAATCCAGATATTCAGATATTTTGAGAGTATATATTTATCATGCTTGATGAAAAATTTGGGGAATTATTTATTTCACTGAACTACAAGAACTGCAGTATGGTAAGATTAGTGATAACCAATATTTCAGGGTTTTTTTCATACAATGCTTGCTGTGCTGTGTTGTTTGTTTGTAAGCTAGGGATAAGTAGGATGACGGATGATACAGACGTATCCGATAGAGAACACGATGAATTGGGTATTAATCCGGCAATTATGGGTGATAAAAGTTTCAAATGTTGACAAAACCGTGCAAAGTGTGAATATGCAGAAACTGTTCAGCTATTTTCCACGACAGCTGCACCAAATGATGAAAAATAACAAAATAATCAATGAGAAAACAGTTGAATGCTGTGAGGCGAAAAACGAGGATGATACTAAGGGCTATAGGTCTGTTATTGAATCATTGAAAATGTATTACCTGAAGCTTCTGGTGAAAGAAATGAGTGATAAAAACAAGGTACTTACATTGAATCGTGAACTTCTTCAAGAAAAGTTGAGTGAGGTTAGAAAAGAAAAAACCGATAATAACGGAATAATAGTTTCTATTATCGAGATAACAGAGGAAAAAGAAAACAATGATAAGAATTGCAAGCAACCCAAATCTAACCAATCATACGCCAGCTGAGTAGGCGCAAAAGTAGGTAGTTCAAATGAACCAAAAGAAGCTATCCAACAAATGACATGTCAGAGTAAACAAATAAACTTCTCAACACAACAACGCATTATAACACGACGCCAAAAGTCCATGAACGAGAACAAAATGATTGAAACAAATATTGAAGAGGCTGGAAAACGATATGACAATACTGAAGACGGAAACCATTATCAGAACAGGGAAGTAAACAAAAGAAGGATGAAGACAATAGGAACAGGTAGAGAAACAGGTAACAAAGATTTCGGAGGAGTTCAGAAAAAGCTGTGGATATATCATATATATTTATATATATATATATATATATATATATATATATATATATATATATATATATATAGTTACTAAGGTTTCCTTTATTTGGATGTGTCAGGTTTTTAATGATGATATTTGTTTCATATAAGATATTTAATTAGACGTTTCGGAGAGTCTCTCCTTCTTCAGTAATAATAATAAAAATTAGATTGTTCACAATATACAAATTAATTAAAATTGAGCCTGTAAAAGAACATAAACATTTAGAATAGTATATATAATAATTTTACATCACAAATAAGTTAATTAAAATAAAATGTATCATCTCCCATATAGATGATACACATACAATCGAACTTAGAAACAACAGTAAACGATAGACAAGACGTAAAACAACTTAGTCAATTCTATGTACCACTTCTTAAAAAACCAACACAACAAAAAGAAAAACACAAGACCTAAAACATGACACATATCAGGGAAGACTGACTGACATTCGTATTCCAACATTGTAATTTGACGAGAAATTGAAGGTGAGATACATTTTATTTTAATTAACTTATTTGTGATGTAAAATTATTATATATACTATTCTTAATGTTTATGTTCTTTTACAGGCTCAATTTTAATTAATTTGTATATTGTGAACAATCTAATTTTTATTATTATTACTGAAGAAGGAGAGACTCTCCGAAACGTCTAATTAAATATCTTATATGAAACAAATATCATCATTAAAAACCTGACACATCCAAATAAAGGAAACCTTAGTAACTATTAAAAAGCAGGTAATTAACATTGAACCGAATATATATATATATATATATATATATATATATATATATATATATATATATATATATATTGTCTCCAGATAACAGTCGTACTATAAATATCGTGAATCTATTGAGGAAGGAACCAACCAGTTGTGGATTGATTGAAGATTTCGAAATAATCTAACTCTTACTCCATCAGGCGATGCCCCAGGTTGAAGGAGCTCCTCAAGTGACAGGTCGCTGCTACCGAATTTGAAGAACTTCTTAGGCGTTTTAGACTTTAAATCAAAACATAAGATATCCTTATTTGGCCATTGTTTCTCCGCATATGATTGGATATTCTCAGCTGTTGTATCAGATTGCAAACCGCCAATCCATATCCAGTTTCTTCCCTTTGGGGCTGGTTTTAGTAAGTTATTGGGGGTTCCAGTGCCCTTTACGAAGTTGTTCCTCTTCTTTTTGGCGTTAGTTGTTACTGTAGATGGTTCTTCTTCTATCTGTTCGCAGTCTACAATTGAATTTATTTCTCTCAATGATGATTTATTCTTTGTTTTCTCAGCAAGAGTCGCTTTTTTTACTGTTCTTTTTTGACCTCTTTTTGATCTCATATTTTTTCCATCATGAATCCTTTTTTCCTTGGTTTCATGAAGATCTCGCGAAGATAAAAGGCGTACCATATCGATGTTGGATTCTTTCAGTGTTGTTATCTCAGTTTTTAGATCTATAAAGGTTTCTTGTATTGTTGCCATTATGGTCTTTGTATGTTCTTTCATTTTGTGTTTAGGTGTTGGAGGATCTTCCTCATGTTCAGGGTTGTTGTCAGTTCCTGGGAGTAGTTTCATCTTCACTTCTTCAACACAGCCATCGCAGAAGAAGCAGATATTTTTGGATTCGATAACTGCTTTGTAGAGCGAATCTTTAATTCGCGTACATTGTGGATGGTATTCTGACTTGCAGAAGTTGCATTTGATCATCTTTGTATTCACGATAAAGTTATCGTGGCAAGCACCGCAGGAATTAGACATCTCGTTGCACCCGTGTGTGTATGGTAGCCTTTTGTTTCTGATATTTCAGGTATAGACTGATAAGAAGGTAGTTTTTACAACATATGCTGTTATTGGTCTACACTTTTATGCAACTTATTCAATATTACACTTTGTGTTTGAATATTGCGATTTGATCGATATTTAACTGGATCGGTGAGTTTCACTGCTTTTTATTGATGTAATTTTCAATAAAATAGCTTAAGATATTCGTGAGTAATCGACGATTACAAAGAGACGAGCAAACCCGTGTGTCACCACTACAATTCACATGCGATATCAAAGAAACAAAAAATAACAGAACGTTCAATAGAAAAGTTAAAACCTGGATCAAGAGCAAACCTAAGTCCTTTTGGGATACATTCACAAGCAGGAATAAGTTTGTTTAGTTGTGTGTTCGTCTGTCCATAGAATTGTTGTTAATTTGAATCACAACCCACGCACAAGTGTCATACTTTTGTTGGAGATTTATGTTTGTTCATTCATTAAGGTAGAATTGATGTTTATTATTTTTTTGTATTTCGGAATGAATGAACATTATTATTATTATATATTATTATTATTATTATTATAGTTGAGTACCCAGAAAGCATTGTTAAATGCTACAAAAGCAGCTACTCGAGTCACGGGCGTAGCCAGGGGGGGGGGTTTTGGGGGTTCAAACCCCCCCCCGAAATGTTAAAGATGTCAAAAAAACTTTTTTCTTTTTCAAAATCCCGAAAATATTTTTTAATGGAATTTGTAAAAAGTGAATGAAATTATCACTCTCAGTTCAATCAATTTGTAATGTGAAATTTGAAATTAAATTACCTCTACGTAATCCAGTCAATTTGTGCTCACATGTGCCCCTCAAAGGAAAGTTATGGGTCAGTTTGATTTTTTCGATCGTATGTAACGGGTGTTTTTTTCGAGGTATATAACTTTAAGTTGGCATTACTGTTCAAGATGGCGACCGATTTAACAGTTGTCAAGTGATTTATTCTCAGTTCGGTTTGGCAATTCATCATGAATAGACTGACGCCTGAGCAACGCTTGAAAATAGTGCAATTTTATTTCGAAAATAATGGTTCTGTGCGGAATATGTATCGCGCACTACTTCCATTAGCGATGAAGCGCACTTCTGGTTGAATGGCTACGTCAACAAACAAAACTGCCGCATTTGGAGTGAAGCTAATCCTCAAGTGTATGTCGAAACAGCGTTACATCCAGAAAAACTGACTGTTTGGTGCGCTTTATGGGCTGGTGGAATCATTGGTCCGTACTTCTTCAAAAACGATGATGGCCAGAACGTTACAGTCAATGGTGATCGGTATAGAGCCATGATTACTAACTTTTTCATTCCTGAATTGAACAACCATGATGTCCAGGAGCTGTGGTTCCAACAAGACGGCGCAACATGTCATACAGCTCGTGCCACAATCGATTTATTGGAAGACACGTTTGGTGACCGCCTAATTTCACGTTTTGGACCAATTGGCCTTCAAGATCTTGTGATTTAACACCGCTAGACTACTTTCTGTGGGGCTATGTAAAGTCATTGGTCTATGCGGATAAGCCACAAACCCTTGACCATTTGGAAGACAACATTCGCCGTGTTATTGCCGATATACGGCCACAAATGTTGGAAAAGTCATCGAAAATTGGACGTCCAGATTGGACTACATTCGAGCCAGCCGTGGCGGTCATATGCCAGAAATCATATTTAAAATGTAATGCCACAAGATTATCTTGCGGATAAATAAAATTCATATCAATCGAATAATGCATCGTTGTTTTATTGCAATTTAAAGTTCTATAGCTCTAAAAAAAAACACCCTTCATTTTTTTGGGTTCTGAATCCGAATCTGAGATTTAGCACCAAAATTCTGTGACGGAACATTAAAAAAAAATACAAAAAAAATTTAATCTTCTGACGTTTTCTTCCACAAAGTTTTTTGTCCGAAAAACCTGGCTCAAACGATAGTTCAAAATTGGCGTATTATATCTATCTCTGCTGAAACTCAGTTGATGGGGTAGTTTTAATTTCTTCGATTTATTATCTCTGTTTCTGGGGTACAGAATTCAAAGTTGAAGTTTGCCACCAAAATTTCATGATAAAACATTGCAAAAAATGCAAAAAAGGTGATAACTATCATTTTTTACCGGTTTTTTGCATATAAACTTTCTACTCATAAATTTGAATTTGAGTACTCTGTTGTACAAATACTACGACGGTATTTTTTTCCTAAATATATTTATAGGAATCGATGTGAAGAAATAAACTAAATTTCAAAAAGTGATTTTGAAAATGCTTTTTTTCTCAAAATATACTTGAAAAATAAAACTAGTGAAAATAGACTGAATGGGTTGGCTCTTTTGAAGTTGATATATTTAAAAAAAAAAACATAAGATTTTTTTATAATATGTAAAACCTCCCCCGAAACTGAAACCTGGCTACGCCCGTGACTCGAGTATATCTTGAAAGAGTCAATCAGCGTATCAAGATATTCAAAATTTTAGGTTGTAAATTGCAGTGTTCTCTTGTGAAGAAAGTTGAAAGATATTTTTACAATGGCTTGGGCTATATCCAATTCAATATTTGCAAAACATAGATTTTTAAGGAATCAGATTATTCAAATATAAGGAAATATAGCATTTCCCAATAAGTATGCAGCAAGTGGACAAGTTGTTCATAAATTGATTTTTCAAAAAAATTATTGGATTTAGACAATCAAAAAATTATACTGAATTAAGTAAGATACATTGAAAACGGTTTACGGTTCGAAAATCAAAATAAGAAAAAGTAATATGATACAATTTTATTTCATATTTTTCTTCCAAAAAGTCATTCCTCTGGTGTGTAACCGAGTGTGTAACCGCACAGAGTGTTCGAATTGAATTGATTATTTTAGACTATGAAATATTAAAATAATAACAATACTCCAAATAAAGATTTGAATAACGAATTAGATTTGTGAATAATACCAATTTATTAAAAAAAAAACAAATGTTTTTTTAGAAAAATTCACCAACATATTATGTTACCGTCCTAGTTAGTCATTCCTCTGGCCCTACTAGGAAATTACATAATCAACATAACAGATGAAGCTAGAAGCAAACTTTTTAGAAGTAGACATTTTGCATTTTCAAGATTAGCACGTGAAGTATAATTTTTTTGTTAACCTGTTTCGTGTATCATGCAATTCATTCAAGAAAGATCCTGAAAAATACCAGCTTAGAATATTTAGCAGGGTCGGATTGATCGAATATTTCATTCAAAATCGTCATTCCTCTGGCAAACAAGGAGCCAGAGGAATAATAATTTGTCCAGAAGAATGACGAACATCAGTTTTAGTTGAATTTTGAAGCTTCAAATCATCTTATTCTTTTATTGAAAATATAAAATTCATCTCTAGGGTAATGAAGCATGAAAGACTCTTCATAAAGTACATGCTTCAACAAAAAAAATATTAATTCGGACTTTTATTCTAAAAATATTTTAGCGATCGCTGTTATTGAACAATCAAAATAATTTGTCATAGGTAGATTCTATCCTCTAGGCTAGAGTCTTCATTATAGAACCTAACGAAAAATTATATCATCAACTCCTAGATAACGAATTCAGAATTAAGCTGTCCTCGTAATTCGGATATTTGTGCTATAATTTTGTTGATCATGTTAAGCCAACGAATCAATTATGATTGTGAAAATTAGATGGATTGCACCAAAACATGATTGTAGTAATTGCCAACCAACCAGCTGAAACTATCGGCATTCTATGGTCAGGCAATAGATTGATATGTCACTGAAATTCATAATATGTCTCTGATAAACGATGTTATATCAAAAGCCTTCACTCCAAGCCCATAATGAATCTGTGTGAGAGTTGCTTTATTGCATAGTAATGAGTGTATTGAACGCCATTATTCATGAATGTTATCTCTATATTCATTGGAAGTATATTTTGAATGAAATATAGGATTTCAATTGATCTAGTTATAACTCTTGTCTAATTCAATTTGACACTTTGCAACAAAATTGATAGATTTGAAAGAATTATTCAGAATGCTTTTTTTGATAATATTCGGTCGAACAGTCATACTTTGTAATTACAAAGAATTATAAAACAATGAAATGATATTTTATACCATAGCCATTATTTTAAGCGCTTGTTCTAAATGACATTTTGTCCAAATGTCCGATTTTTATAAAAATTTTGTGCCCATATTAGTCTCAAATGATGGTTTCGACTCACTGATGCAGAACTCCTCATGGTTTCTCCGGTTCTTGGGCCTGTCTGTCGCTTCCTAGGAATTTTGTTGAAGTCTTAGCTGTACAGTGCATCCCATTTTGGGTGAGACCGCCAGGTTTCTCGCTTGTTATTTAAGATAGAGCCTTGCGGTTTTCACGTTACTGTCCCACTTTTTCGTGAAACTCAAGTTGGTCTAATCAGATTTTGCATAACTGTTTCCGTTCAAGAGATACAGGGTGATTTTGGAAATTGATACTTTTCGGACCCCTTCTTTATCTCCGAAGTTATTAGAAATAATGCTGAGGTAAAAACTACATCTGAATCAGAATTCTACGTAGAATCCAGTGGCGTACTCAAAAATTTTTTTCGGGGTATGGTTCTGAAGATTCAACACAAACCTATATTTTTTTAATGGAACACCATGTATATCATTACTTCGTTGAATTCATTTTTTTTCCCTTCAAAATGATGTATGATACTATGTAGGTAGGATGTTCAGAAATGTTTAAAAAACACTAAAATATCAAATAATGATGATTTTTTGTTAATGGGCAATAGATTTCCCATATAAAAAAAGAATCAATAATAATAACAATAATTCATAGCGATGATAGCTAGATCAGATTGGTTTTTTCCCCTCCAATGCCTACTTGATAAAACAACGCTCTCAAATGCATAGCAGCCATAATAACAACAAGGATGTTTGTATCATCAATGACCTATTAGTTTCAAAAATCGAAAGTAATAATCTTCTTATTGAAACAGAAAATTCATTGGCCATTCACGAAAAATCATCATTATTTGATGTTTAAGTGTTTTTTTAACATTTCTGAACATCCTTCCTACATAGTATCATACATCATTTTGAAGGGAAAAAAATAACGAATTCAACGAAGTAATGATATACATGGTGTTCCATCAAGAAAAATATAGGTTTGTGTTGAAACTTCAAAACCATACCCCGAAAAAAAAAATTGAGTACGCCACTGGATTCTACGCAGAATTCTGATTCAGACGTAGTTTTCACCTAAGCATTATTTCTAATAACTTCGGAGATAAAGGAGGGGTCCGAAAAGTATCAATTTCCAAAATCATCCTGTATCTCTTGAACGGAAACAGTTATGCAAAATCTGATTAGACCAACTTGAGTTTCACAAAAAAGTAGGACAGGAACGTGAAAACCGCAAGGCTCTATCTTAAATAACAAGCGAGAAACCTGGCTGTCTCACCCAAAATGGGATGCACTGTACATACATAAATGAACCGCTTTCTGCATAATATCACATAGTGTGATCATATAAGTACCTAAGTACGAAGTCCTAGTTTCTTGATATTTGCCTTGAGAGAGTTGGGTTCTATTCCCGAGGTTGAGATGATCATGAGGTTTATCTGGCACTATAATTGATTTTAACGTATGTTTTTGTTATTTGTATTTGGGTCTTCTGATGTTAATCGATTAATCATATTTATATCCGGTATTTGTGGGGAACTATCTTATCAGTGAGAACCTAACGATCTCAATACAGTTGATATCGAAAACCATCCTGGATAATGATCCAGGATGGTTTTCGGTTTGTAATATGGGACTTGTAATACGATTGGTAATTCTTGGTGGAATATTTTTCGTAAAACAAGTTGTATGGCAATTTCCATTTCATAATATGATTGAAATCGTCAAGTTCTTCATAGTCTCACTCTTTCATTATTGACGAAGAAAAGTCCAAGGCAGCCAGGTAAGTCAGAAAAGGATATTATAATGCAATTAATAGATGATTGAATTCAATCAGATTTTTTTAACCAGCGAATGTTATTCGATTGCCGAAGGGAAAACGAATACTTAATTTGTTGGTTTTCACCACTCAACTGAATCTATAGTGCCCTTTCAGACCCTCCCAATTATCAAGTGTCCAATTATCTCGTGTATTCGTTTTCTGTTTCCTCAACATTGCCCTGTGTCATCGGGGGTATCAGGAAATGCTAAGAAAGTCGATTCATCCTGCGGAAAATTCATTATGCTCTTGATTTCCTTGTAATGGGCGATGCTTCCATTTTTTTTTAAAATGGTGGTCCTAATAACGAACAAAACACAAGCCTATTTGATTTTATAATAATCATTAATGTCAGATTTGAATTGAAATTGAATTTTATTTTGAAATTGAATTGAAATCTTATATTTGAATAGCTAGACATCGTTAAAATGATTTTAAAGTAATTCATTTCACACAGTTGATTGAACAGGTTCTTATGTCCAAACTGAAGTCCTTCGTGAACCTGACAATATTCAAGACCGTTTAGAAATTCTCGTTGGATCTCAGTGACAGTTCATAAATCTCTGAATTCTCAGTGGAAGTAACGGATGTTTTTTTTCGAGGTATATAACTTTAAGTTGGTATTACTTTCCAAGATGGCAACCGATTCATGATTCCCTATAGCTCATATTCAGGAGTAATATAAGGAGTCTTTTCTGATTAACAAAGAAAGACTTTACCGCTGAGTTCACTCCCCAAAATATTATACCATATCTCATAAGAGACTCATAGTTTGCATAGTAGTGTCCTCTTTGTATCATTGTCAATATATTTATTCATTATTCTCAAGGCATAACATACTTTATTTAATTTTTTCAAAAGCTCCTCTATAGGATTACGAGAGCATTTACTCGGAAAAAATTTCGACATGGTGGCAGTCTTATACTCCCAAGGGATGATACGGAAACCGTTGAAATACCTCAAATAAATGAAATGTCAGTAGAGACAATCCTTGAAATGTCTTCAGCATTAGAAAAAACAACAAATACTCGCTATATATGCATATATAGACCCCCACAGGGTGACTTCGATTTATTTATGGACAAATTTGATGAAAGTCTTAATTATATTTCAAATCAACCGCATCGAAATATTATAGTAGCGGGCGATTTCAACGTGCGTTTCAATGAGACTTCAAGAGAAAAAACTAGAATACAGGAGTTACTCATGTCGTATGGCCTGCATATTATATTCAGTGAGGCATCCCGTATAACACTGACATCTAAACATTGTATTGATAACATCTTTATTAATATAAACAGTACAGTTTATAAGGCGTCTACAATTAATCACCACTTATCTGATCATCTAGGACAGATGTTGGAAATTCCGTTGACTGGCGTCTCTGAAAAAAGGAATAATGGGACAATCCGTATCATAAACAGAGATAACACTTACCTGTTCCGCGAAAAATTGAAAGATGTTGACTCGAATTGAATGAATGTGACATCGATCCGTGAGCAGTATAAAAATTTTCATGATACCTTGATTGATATTTTCAGCCGATGTTTTCCTGAGAAAAGAATTATTAAGGTAAAAAACAATCGTATAAAAAATTTCTGGGAGAATCCTGAAATAATAGCATTGAAAAATAAAGTCGATGCTGCCTATATGATACTTCAAGTTCAGAGGGATGAAGATTCATTTAAATTATATAGAGAAATGAAACTGATGCTCAAAACATTATTAAATGAAACCATCAAGAGAAGAGATGTGCAATTTTTGAATGATTCAGAAAAGAGGAATCGAGATATATGGAAGGTCATAAACTCAAGGATAAAGAGCAGTAAGAAAAAGTCGAACACTGTAGAATTATCTGGGGAAGAATTCAACCTACACTTCACCACTATCGCAGGAAAATTGAATAATAAGATAACAGATTCTGGGAAGTGTGAAAAGCTTTTGAAGAACAAAAAGTTAACTAACCTACAATCGATTTTTTGACACCAACAACAAGAGATGAAGTCATAAAAACTGTTTCTGAATTGAAGAACAAATCCTCTAGGGATGTTTATGGCTTTTCAGTGAGTCTTCTTAAGGAAAAAATTGATTGTTTGGCGAACCCACTCGAGCATCTTATAAATGGCTGTTTTGAGCAGGGCTACTTTCCTGATGAGTTGAAGTTAGCAAGGCTGATACCTGTTCACAAGAAGGGCGACCAGGAAATTTACGATAATTATAGACCTATTTCTATTTTGCCGGCTGTTTCCAAAGTCCTGGAGTCTCTTATCGAAACGAGACTGCTCTCGTTTTTGGAGAAGAATTCATTACTTGCAAAGCAGCAACATGGCTTCAGTCGAGGAAGATCTACCACCACATCCTTGGTCCAAATCATTGAAATAATGATAGATGCACTAGACAGTTCGGAGGAGGTTGCGTTGACTTGTATGGATTTAAGTAAGGCAATCGACTGCGTCAATCACAGCAAATTAATGACCAAGCTGGAATATTATGGCATTTGTGAGACAGCACTAAATCTGCTAAGATCTTACTTACATGATCGTTCACAAATCGTAGACCTTGATGGGAGGAGATCTTCTGAGAGGAAAATTGCCCTAGGAGTACCTCAGGGATCAGTTCTTGGACCCATTTTATTTGCTATTTAAATAAATGACTTGGTGCACAACGTTGAAGCAGATGAAGAAGTAGTGTACGCAGATGACTACTGTTTTCTGAATAGAGCAAAAAGTAAAAGTTTATCAAAAGTAAAATCCAACAATTCAATTGAAAGTGCTGTTGATTGGTTCGAGAATAACAGCATGAAAGTCAACACTGAAAAAACAAAAGAACTACTTATAACTACAAAGCGAAGTAACAAGGAAAGGATATTCCTTCTCGGCTTGACAATCAGTGGAAACCTGGGTTGGGCTCAACACATAGATGAATTGAGTAGAAAACTCTCAACAGCACAGTTCGCAATAAGGAAAATTAAAAACTCACTCACAGAAAGAGAAGCTCTCATGGTGTACCATGCTCAATTTCATGGAAGAATGACATACGGCATTATCCTTTGGGGTGCTTCTACGGACGCTGGCAGGATCTTCTTGAAGCAGAAGAATGCTGTAAGAACCGTGGGTGGGGTTGATCGAATGACGAGCTGTAGGCCGCTCTTAAAAAAATATGGAATACTTACTTTCACATGCTGTTACATTCTGGAGTGCCTCTTATATAACCATAAGAACAAAAACAAGTTTCAAAAACACATGAGCGTCCATGATCATCATACGTGATTCAAGGAAAAATATGTGACTTCTTTACATCGTCTGGAGAAAACACGAAAGATGTTTATATATACAACAGTTTGAAACTATACAACAAACTTCCGGAGAGCGTAACCTCCCTTTATCCAAATGCCTTCAAGGGAAGAATCAAAGCACTGCTCAGGGAGAATGCACTTTATTCCATGGACGAGTTTTTTTCCCTAAATGTTTAGTCGATCACTTGTGATTTTTTTTTTCTTGTTTGTCTGATAATTATTGTGTGATTGTGCTATATTGTAATATTATTTAATGTACCTACTGATATATTATAGATATATAGATTCTTGGCGCCAAACCGATGAATACGGTCGTGTCAAGAGAGCGATAATTAGTGGAAAAGTGAGTAAATTTGAAAAGAATTGTGTGGAGAAGTGAGAGAAAGCTGTAATTCTCAGGTGATGATAAAGGCAGTTGATAAGATACTTCATAGTAAGAATATAAAGAAGGAAAATATAGACTTAAAAGATTGAGGTTAAAATAAACTAGACAACAACAGAGATTGAAATCATAGGTTTTCTGCAACTGAAGCGCTAGCGAGAGTATCGGGTCGGGACCTGAATCGAGTAGGGGACCGGCGGAGGCGCAACCGTGCTCTCGACGCACAGAAGTTGCGGAACGAGATTTGGGAATTCTGAAGAGAGTGTTGTAACTCGACATCTCTAATGAACAAGGGCGATTACAAAAGAAGTAGAAGTGAAGAAGAAAAGGAAGATATTTTCGCAAAGTCAAAAAAGGTAATAAGGTCACCCAACATCAAAAATAAGGGAAAAGATATGGAAGTCGAGAGTTTGAAGGCAATGTTTGAGAATATGATGGAGCAGATGAAATTGGAGATGCGAAGAAATATGGAGGAAGTGAAATTGGAGATGAATAAATTGAGGAAGGAAATGCAGGTTAGGGAAAGTCAGTGGGAAAATGAAAAGAGAGAACTAGAAAGTAGAATAAGGAATTTGGAGGATAAAGTAGACTGAGAAGAAAGATTGAAAAGGAAGAATAATATAGTTGTGAAAAAATTCAAAACAAGTGATAGAAATGAAAGGGAAAAGATCGAAAAATTCATCAATGAAGATAAAGGTAAACATAGCTAAGGCATACAAAATAAATCGAGGAAAGGAAAATGAAATGATAGTTGCTGAAGTTGAAAGCTGGGAACAGAGGCAGAATATAATGAAAAAGAAACAAATGTTAAAAGGAAAAGATATCTTTATTGATAACGATCTGACAGCGAAGGAGAGGCAGATACAAAATCAGATTGTGGAAATAAGCAAGGTGGAGAAGAAAAGAGGAAAAAACGTGAGGGTTGGATACAGAAAATTGTTCATAGAAGAGAAGGTTTTTGTATGGGATGAAAGAGAACAAGGTGTAAAGGAACAAGAAGTTCTGAAGAAATCTGACCTGGGTCAGAATTCAAAAAACCAATAGGGATAGATAAAGGACGGCTGATTATTAAGATGAAGACAAAGCGAGGAAAGGAATCTGAGTATAGGAAAACACAAATGGAAGAAATAAGTAAGGAAACTAGAGAAGTAAAAGAGAAAAAAGGGAGAGATAACTGGAAGTTGGCAACCTGGAATGTGAGAGGTATAAAAGGCAGAGAAGACGAGCTGATACAGGAATTGGAGAGGTTTGAGATAAAAATATTAACGGTGACAGAAACAAAGAAGAAAGGAATAGGAGAGCAAGTGATGAGGGGTGATCACCTAATGATTTACGGAGGAGTGAAATATGAACAACATGGAGCGGCAGGTGTGGGATGCATAATTGACAAAAATTGGAGAAAATATGTGGAACACTGGCAGGTATATTCGGAGAGACTATTGAGGGTACGTCTGAGGAGAGAAAAATCCGACTTGTGGAACATAATAGTAGCATACGGACCAAATGAAGACGCAAAGGTGGAGGATAAGAACAAATTTTGGGAAGAATTGAACATGGTAACAGAGGAATGCAGGGGAAAAATCGTGGTGTGTGGAGATTTTAATAGCAGGGTTGGTATAGGAGGAGGAAGAGATGAGATCATGGGTAAATATGGAGAAACAAAGAAAACGAACAACGGAGAAAGACTTATAGAGTACTGCAGGATGAATAATATGATAGTTTCGAATACATTCTTTGAGCATAAATATGTACATAGGTACACAAGGCATGGACATAACGTTGACGATAGATCAATAATAGATTACTTCTTAGTAGAAAGAGATAATAAAAGGGACATCGCAGATGTAAGAGTGCACAGGGGAGCGGAAATAGGAAGTGACCATTATATGCTTGTAGCAAAGATAATGGGTGAAGTAAAAGAGAAGGTCGAACATAGGCAACTTAATGAAGGATATGAAAATATAAAAAGTTATAAACTGAGAGAAATGAGTGTAGCAGAAGAATACATGAAAAATGTAGAAGAGAATATGACTAGGGTGGAAATAGGAGTTGAGGAGGGAGTGGAGGAAGTATGGGGAAGGTTCAAGAATATACTAAAGGAATCAGCAAAAAGAGTGTGTGGTAGTGTTAAAATAGGGAGAAACAGAAGTGGCACAGCCTGGTGGAGTGACAAATTGAAGAGACAAATTAAAATGAAGAAAATATTATGGAAGGAATATCTAAAGAATAGAAATGCATGTAATTATCGGAAATATAAGGAACAAAGGAAGAGAGTTAAGCAAGTAACATTGGAAGAAAAGGAGAAAAGTTGGAGAGATTTTGGAGAGAGAATGGAGAAGAATTACACGGAAAATAGAAAGCTTTTTTACAGTCATGAAAAATTTGAGGAGGGGGGAGAAGGTTGACAATACATCGATCAAGTGTAAAAGAAACAGATTGCTTGTGGAAGAGAAGGAAATAATGGAGAGATGGAAGGAACACTTCATTGAATTACTGAAGGGAAATGAAGTCAAAAAAGAAGATACACAAAAAAAGATAAGCGATGGGAGGACGACGGGGAAGACTTGATAAGCATTGAAGAGGTTAAGGTAGCTCTCAGAAGAGTCAAGAATGGAAAAGCTGCAGGATACGATAGAATTACACCGGAAATGATGAAGAACATGGGAGAAAAGGGTATAAATGTATTCAGGGAAATATGTCAGAAAGCATGGAATTCTAAGGAAATACCACAAGATTGGAAAATGGCGATGATAGTACCAGCCTACAAGAATGGGGATCGAAAGAAATGTGATAACTATAGAGGTATGAACTTGCTAAGTACAGCTCTCAAAGTATACGAAGTATACGATATTGGAGAGTAGACTAAGAATAAGCACAGAGGACACACTAGATAAAGCTAAGAGTGGGTTTATGAGAGGGAGAAGTGTACAAGACCACATTTTCACTCTGAAACAGAACATTAATAAGATGAAAAGAAGTGGAAGAAAGGCTTATTTTGTATTTATAGATCTGGTGAAGGCTTTTGACAGGGTTAGTAGATCGAAAATGTGGGATATATTGAAAACAAGAGGGGTAAATAGAAATTTGGTGGAGTCTATTAAAAGTGTTTATTGTGAAAGCTTAAACTGTGTTATTGTCAGAAATATGGAGTCGGAATTATTTGAGACAAGGGAGGGACTGAGGCAGGGTGGAGTGCTGAGTCCGACATTGTTTATAGTGTTTTTGGATGAGATAATCAGAGAGGCAAAGGAGAGAACAGAGAAGCTTACAATTGGTTTTAAGAACTTAAGAAGAGTTGTAATATCAGAATGTGCCTTTGCGGATGACATCGTATTGATGGCGGAAACAAGGAGAAGTATACAGGGAAATTTGGATATATGGAATGGAATACTGAGAAAATATGGGATGGAAATAAATAGAAGAAAGACAAAAGTGACGGAAGTGAACGATGAACGGGAGGATGATTGGAGATTGGAAATTGAGGGAGAGGAAGTTGAAAAGGTGGAATGTTTCAGATATTTAGGAGTGAACATAGAAAATACGGGAAGCCAAGAGAGGGAGATTAACGAGAGAATTGAAAAAGCCGGCAGATTATACCACGCAATTAATAAGAAATTCCTAAGAAGAACTGAAGTCGAAGAGAAAACTAAAATGACCGTGTTTAAGTCGATATTCAGACCTGTTCTGTCGTACGGATGAGAAACTTGGAACACAACAAAGAGAATGAGGAGTAAACTACAGGCAGTGGAAATGAAATTTTTGAGAGGAGTGAAGGGGGTTACAAGGATGGACAGAAGGAGAAATGAGGACATAAGAGGTGAATTGGGGATAAAATCATTGAAAACGTTTGTGGGTGAGAGGCAGTTGGGATGGTGGGGACACTTACATCGTATGGAGGAGGAGAGACCAATCAAACAAATATGGGAGGCAAAAGTCGAGAAAAAGGCAAAAAGGGGAAGACCGCAACAAACATGGGAGGATATGGTAGAAGAGGAAATAAAAAAGAGAGGGAAAAGCGTCAGGGGAGCTGAGATGATGACATCAAATAGGACAGAATGGAAGAAATTCATTGAGTTAAATTAGAATTATTCTTAAGTTATTGTTAAGTTAGAAAATGTAGATAATGAAACCCATACACCGAAAAGTAACAAATGGGATAAAGATTATATATATATATTTTTTTTTTTT
This sequence comes from Harmonia axyridis, assembly GCF_914767665.1. Taxonomy (NCBI): domain Eukaryota; kingdom Metazoa; phylum Arthropoda; class Insecta; order Coleoptera; family Coccinellidae; genus Harmonia; species Harmonia axyridis. The sequence continues at coordinate 19,263,765 of NC_059505.1, forward strand.
TTTCAATTCACACAGTTGTGGAGTAATCCAGAGCTACCCGGGCGAGGACGCCAAGAGCAACTCAGTCCGTTAATGAGGATAAAGCACCTTTCGCACGATGTTGACTGTGCCCAATATCACAGCCTTTTGCATCCACATCAGAGTATTTTGTGGTAAGTTTAGTTCCTTCAGATGTTCGGTTGTTTTACGATGGACGAGTCCATTCGCGCTGATGATGATAGGTTTTATATTTACTTTCTTTAGCTGCCACATATCCCTCATTTCTCTTGCTAGGGCCTCATATTTCGAGATTTTTTCGGTGTAGCTTTTAGAGAGGTTGTAATCTTGAGTCACAGCGAAGTCTATTATGAGGGCGGTTTTTGCTATCTTATCCCACACTACCACGTCCGGTCGGTTATGTTAGGACACCTCTATCTGTGATGACGGTCAGGTCCCAATATATATATATATAATTACAGGATTCCATCCCGTTCTGATCAATTGACGTAATATTGTATTGTTCATTTAGATTCACATATCAATGTGCTGCATTTTGCTTACACCAGCATAATGCAGGTGGTTCGACACGTGGCGTCAATTAAGATAAGAAAATATAATGTTATAAATAGGAGACAATATGTTATTGTCAGTCAGTCAGATAGATAATCAGCTTTTGAATCATCTTAGATTCATCCTATTGTTCATTTCCATATTTCCTTGTAAATAAATTCGTTTTTAAAAACGTGGTTTTCTCAACGAAAAACATAATTGGCGACGAGGATGGGATCTCTTTAAATATTTCGGAAATAATAGCGCGACGAGAAAAACGCGACGTATTATCTGAAATATTGTACCGGTCGTAGAAGTGACAAAACAAACTTTCTTTCGACTATCAGTTTCAACTGTTAAGGTGAGAAGCAACCCCTAAGAAGAAAACCAGAGGCTCGATCACTGGAGTAGCGCCCAGGACAGTTTCAACTTCAAACAAGGAATATCAACGAGGTGAGCAATCCTTTCTAACTGACTCCCAGTTTACCTATTCTGGCCCAAAAATAGTCAACCTTTTCCCAAGTTTTGAGCGTAAAACTTGTATAAAAGTTTTTTCTAGGTTTCTTATAAAAAACCGATCACAAAGTTTTTCCTAGGTTTCTTATCATAAAAAAACCGATCACAAAGTTTTTCCTAGGTTTCTTATTATAAAAACCGATCATTAAAATTATCAATATTACTTCTTTCAAACAGTTCCACGGTAAGAAAGAAAAGAAAGTAGCTAGAGTTAAAATGGATTTATCAACTGCAGAAAAGTTTGGTTCACTCCTTCCTAAATTTTCAGGAATGGAGAACGAACTCCATTCTTTTATTAAAAACGTAGAAAGTTATTTAAGTATGTTCAGTAACGAAAATGAACTTATTAAAAAATACTGTTTAGCTTTAGTTAAATCAAAATTAGTCGGTAGAGCACTTGCTGAAGTTTCTACCTCAGATATCCCCGATAATTGGGATCATCTGAAAAGATTTTTGAATAATAAATTTGGCGATCAAATCAATTTAGATGTGTTGATTCACCAATTACAATTCTTAGAAAAGAAATCAGATATGATTAGCTTTATAGATGAAATAATTTCGATGAAAATAAGAATTAACTACAGAATAGATGCTGACACGATGCCAGCTCAAGAAAAACAATTGTATAAGACTAATATATTGAAAATTTGTAAAACGGTGTTAATTTCGAATGCACCAACGGAACTTAGAACTTATTTAATCGCGAATAATGCCTTAACGTTTGATCAAACCATAAATGCAATTAAAGATTATTTGTCAAACATGGAGCAATATGATCTATTAGATAAAAGTAGAAAACATAATTTTCAATCGCGAAGGACGAAAAATAATTTTCAAAATAATAATAATAATAAAAGAAACTATATTCCAAATAATTATAGATTAAATTATATTCCTAATAATTATCATTTTAGATCGAATAATAATTATAATTCGAATTTAAATTCAAATTTCCCCTCACAACATATTCAGTACACTCAGAGACCAGTAAATAATAATTATTATCCTACAAACAAACAAGTGTTCGGATATCCAAAGACGGAACGATATAATAATCAAAATGTTTTTAAACCAAATCCCAACCAAAGAATTAATACACCACCAGAAAAAATGTCAGTCCAAACTAGAAACTTTGCACAAAAACGTCCAAATTATTCGACGCAATTCCCAACAAATCCAAATAAGAAATTTTATGCCGATGAACAAACTCCCAATTATACATTTGAGGAATTAACCCAATTAGATTCGAGTCAGAATAAAAAGAATTATTATGAACAAAATGATAGAGGTCGTTGGAAAACCTCGAATTCAAATAAATCAAAACAATTTCCCACAAAATTCGTAATTGGCGACGCTTCGACTTCAAAAAATTTTGAGGAACGAAATTTTTGCGAACTAGCCTCGGGAAACGAATCGACTTAAATAATAGTATTGATCATTCAAATCAACTTCCCTATATCGAATTCAATTATCCTAAATGTAAACTTTTGATTGACAGTGGATGTTCAGTTTGTTTAATAGACCCCAAATTTGCGTATAATAATTGCCCAAATAATATTTATCAAGAAAAAACCACTTTAACCGCGTGTATGAGACAAAACACTTCAAATGAAAAAGTCTTATTGCCTTTATTTTCTGAATTTAACGTAGAAGATACTCATCCATTTGTACTTTATAAATTTCATAGAAATTATGATGGCTTAATAGGAGCAGATTTTTTGAACAAGTATGGAATCAATTTGAACTTTCAAGATCAAATTTTAGAAAATGAATTTTGCAACATTCCTTTCAAATACCAACAAGTATGTCAAAATCCAACGAAAATTCCAGTGGATCTTTCTCATTTAGAATCAAAAATAAGTAATCAACTTATGAAAATTTTACAAACAAACGAAAATGTATTACAATTACCCAATCAGCCTTTATCTTTTTCTAGTAGAATCAAACATAAGATTCGAACAACCGATGATGTTCCGGTTCATTGCAAAATTTATAGATATCCCGAAGTACACAGGGAAGAAGTCAAAAAACAAATAAAAGATTTATTAGATAAAAATATTATTCGACCAAGTATTTCCCCCTGGTCTTTCCCAGTAGTTATAGTCCCAAAGAAAGAGGACTTATCAGGAAAAGTAAAATGGCGAATGGCCATCGATTATAGAAAACTGAATGATAAAACAATTGTTGATAAATATCCTTTACCCCAAATTGATAGTATCGTAGATAAATTAGGAAATAAAAAGTATTTTACGACACTTGACCTTGCCTCAGGCTTTCATCAAATCGAAATGGACGAAGAATCAATAGAAAAAACGGCTTTTACTGTAGATAATGGACATTACGAATTTTTAAGAATGCCATTTGGTTTAAAAAACGCGCCAGCTACATTTCAGCGATTGATGAACAATACTTTGAAAGATTATATAGGAAAAATTTGTCATATTTATATGGATGACATAATTATTTTTTCAGAAACGGTAGAACAGCATTTGGCTGATATTCATACTATATTGGAAACGCTTATGAAAGATAATATGAAAATTCAATTAGATAAATGTCATTTCTTCAAAACAGAAATCGAATTTTTAGGTCACATTATAACTCCAGAAGGAATAAAACCTAATCCAAAAAAATTAGAAGCAGTAACTAAATTTCCAATTCCTAAAACACCGAAAGAAATCAAATCTTTCCTTGGTTTAGTAGGATATTATAGAAAATTCATTCCAAATTTTGCAAAGATAGCAAAACCTTTAACTGCGTGTTTAAAAAAAGAAGCGAAAATTGATATTGATGATATAAAATATGTAGAAGCTTTTCAGGTTCTGAAACGTAACCTTTTAAACCATCCAATCCTATGTTATCCTGATTTTAATAAACCTTTCGTGCTTACTACGGATGCATCCGGATATGCAATCGGTTCAGTTCTTTCTCAAGGTACTCCGCCAGGTGATTTACCTGTAGCGTATGCTAGTCGTACTCTCAGCCAATCGGAAATAAAATATAGCACCATAGAAAAGGAGCTTTTGGCTATTTTATTCAGTTGCAAATTTTTCAGACCCTATTTGTACGGAAGAAAATTTATAATTTATACGGATCATAAACCATTAACTTGGTTATTTTCATTAAAAGAACCAAATTCTCGCCTTATGCGATGGCGAATTAAATTAGAGGAATTTGACTATGAAATTAGATACAGAAAAGGTTCAATGAATAATGCAGATGCATTAAGCAGAATTGTTATAGAAAATGAAATTAATTTTGAAAATTTTATAAAGCTGAATGAAATGAATGAAATAACGGATTCTCCAAATATAAAAGAGAAAGAAGGTAATTTATTTAAAGCCCCTAAAAATTATGCATTAGCGCATTGTGTTTCTAAAGACTTCCACATGAGTCGAGGTATAGCCGTCTGTTTTAAAAATAAATACGGAAATATTGAAAAACTGAAATCGCAAAATAAAATGATAGGTCAAGTTGCCGAGATTCGAAAAGATAATAGGAATATTTATTATTTAATAACGAAAGAAAATTATTATGATAAACCTACGTACGAAAACGTATTTAAATCTCTAATGGAACTCAGAGAAATTTGTGAAATGAATAATGAAAAATATTTAGCAATACCACGTATAAGTAGCGGATTAGACCGATTGAAATGGTCCACAATTTTTAATATGATAAAATATATTTTTCTGAATTTGAATATGAAAATTACTATATTCTATTTACCAAATAAGAATAGTAATGAAATAAATCAAATCGAAGCATCAAATATGCAAATGAACGATTTGAACGAAATCGAAGAAATAAATAATGGTATTGAAGATGACTTAGTGTCAATAATTAATCAAGTTACTGACGAAGAACTTGATGAATGCTTGGAATTACTAAATGCAGGTGAATGCGAAAATGATGATTCCAATGAAAATGAAGATGAAAATATAATTGATTTCGAAACTTCAAACGTGATTATACACGATGATGTAACTATTCACAGTAGTATAGAAAACCCTATCTTTGAAATACCTTATACGGAGAGAAGTATAAACTCCGCGAATTTACAGGTCATATTTAAAAAAGCATCGAATTATGATGTTACGAAAATTAAATTATTCGGAGAAAAATTAAGATTTCTTGTATCAGTAAATTCTGTCGAAACAGATTTATGTAGATTTATTCGAGAATATTTACGTCCAAAAAGTCCTTATACAATATACTTCAAATCATTAGAATTAGAAAAACCTCTTATACGAATTTTGCAAGAGAAATTCGATTATAAGAGCCTTGATTTGAAAACATCGAGAACATTAGTAGAAGATGTCGAAGACAAGGAGGAACAACTCCTTAGAATGAAACAATTCCATGAAACCAAAACTTCACATCGTGGATTACGCGAAAATTTATTAAGTTTGAAAAGAAAGTATTATTGGCCGAATATGAATAAAGATATTCAGAATTATATAAATACATGTGAAATTTGTCAAAAATCTAAATATGAAAGAACTCCAGTTCAACTTCAATTTAAACCAAATCCCGTCGGTACAAAACCTTTTACTCATGTCTACTGTGACACGATTAAATTTAATCAAACAAATTGTTTAAGCGTGATAGATTCTTTTTCTAGATTTGGACAATGCTATCCTTTGTTACAAAAGACAGGATCAGAAATTATGGACAAATTATTAATTTATTTTAGTCATTATGGAATCCCTAACAAAATTACTTGTGATAATGGGATCGAATTTAAAAATAATGTAATACAAGATTTTTGCAAAGTCCATAAAATCGAAATACATTATATCACGAATTATAACCCAAATTCAAACGCATTAGTTGAAAGATTTCATTCTACTCTCATAGAACAATTGAGAACAATTGGAAATAAAAATTTGACTTTTCAAAATAAATTAGCTCAAGCCTTATTAAGTTATAATAATTCAAATCATTCGAGTCTAGAGATGACTCCAATGCAAATCATCAAAGCCGATATAAATTATTCTTTACCCATTGAAAGAACTCATAATGAACAAATTCAAAATTATGTTGAAAATTACTTAGAAAATTTCAACGATATTTCAAAACATTTAGAAAAACGACAAGAGAAAAACTTGGCCCGTTTAGAAAAAACAAATAAGAAAAGATCTGCTGATCGTCCCTTAAATGAAAATCCAACGTATATTAAAAATCCGAAAACAAGAAAACTCGACCCAGCGTTCAAAAGAATCGATGCAAGTGAAATAGACTCACATCGTATTCAAGATTCGAAAAATAAACATATTTATCATAAGAAAATTGTGAAGCAACGAAAGAAGTAACTTTCAAATTTTATTTTCAGATTCAACATGGATCACCATTCATTTACATTGATAATTATGATTTTAATGATAACGAAGATAATTAATTCACTAGAAATTATTCCAATTGAAAATAATGTATTGCCCATTCAATTAGGAAAAGCTTACATAACAAAAAAGAATTTACAACTAATTTATCATATTGATTTAAATAAAATAGAAAATGTAATTTTGGCATATCAGAAAGAAATAGATAAATTTAAGAAGGAACCATTAGGTTTTTCGCAGACTGCAAACTATAGATATTTGCAAGAGTCTAATAAAATAAATATTGAATCGTTCGAAGAAATAGTTAATGAAAAAATACGGACTAAGAGAGGATTGATTAATTTAGGAGGCAAAATCTCAAAAATACTCTTTGGAACCTTAGATTCTGACGATGAAGAATTATACAGAAATTATTTTAATAGTATAAAGAAAAATGAGGAAACCCTCATAAGGAATCAAAAGAAGATCGCTACTGTAGTTAATGACTTGAAAAACAAATATATTGATAAATTTCAGAAAATGCATGATAATCTTGAATTACTAAAAATTGTACCAGCACTCGAAGAAGTTCAGCAAATGCATCTTATGACTTTTGAACTCAAAGACATTAAAAATACTTTGGATGAAATTCAAACTGCAATTAGTTTTGCTAGGTTACATTTGTTGCATGAATCCATTTTACCCTATTCAAAGTTTTTAGAAGTAATCAAAAATTCAAGTATCATTCCCTTACATCATATAAAAGACTATTATCAATTATGCCATACTAAGGTAATTTTCAAAAATAAAATTTTACTATTTCTTATATCTATTCCAACCATTTATGAAAAGGGATACGAATTATACAAGTTTTACTTTCTTTCCCAAAATAATGAATCCCTTTCCTTAACCGACTCCTACATGCTCTCACAAGAAGAAGAATTACTATGGAGTACGAGTCAATGTCACCCAGTTGAAGAAGACTTCTTATGCGATCAAGATCTACTATCCAAGCCTCCAGAATGCATCAGAAATTTGTTGAAAAATCACAAAGAAAATTGTTCAAGAATTGTATTAGTCCCACAAGCTAACTTGAAACTTCTAGAAGATGGAAATATCCTCTCAATCAAAAATGAAAAAGTCCAAGAGAAATGCCCACAGCAAACAAAACATTATTTCATACCCCCAATGGCAATCCTTCGTTCAAGATGTGTTGTAGGAAACACACAAAAGTAAATTTTTCCCATTTCTACGATTATGGAAGAAAAATACATTGTCCTGCCCAAGATGGCTCATCCAATGAAGAACCAGCCCAGTTCGAACTTCAAGAAAAAAGACATCCCTGACATCCAGTTAGAAGACCTAGAAGAATGGCACATCCAACCAGGATATTCATTAATTTTTATTCTTATGTTTATAATAATATTGATTTTGATATTTTTTCTTATTTTTAAATATTTGAAAAATAATAGACTTGCTAAAGTCACACCTATTAAAGGTGATAACTTTAACTTAGGTGGGGAGGAATTACAGGATTCCATCCCGTTCTGATCAATTGACGTAATATTGTATTGTTCATTTAGATTCACATATCAATGTGCTGCATTTTGCTTACACCAGCATAATGCAGGTGGTTCGACACGTGGCGTCAATTAAGATAAGAAAATATAATGTTATAAATAGGAGACAATATGTTATTGTCAGTCAGTCAGATAGATAATCAGCTTTTGAATCATCTTAGATTTATCCTATTGTTCATTTCCATATTTCCTTGTAAATAAATTCGTTTTTAAAAACGTGGTTTTCTCAACGAAAAACATAATTATATATATATATATATATATATCCCGAAAAGAGGGTGGTCGAGGAATGACGAAGATAGGAAGAGCGGCCCTGAAAGAGGCAGAGAAAATTAACGACTACTTCCGAAAAAGTAACTTACCTGTTCATCAGTGGATAGCCTCATGTGGCCGCGTCTCTGTCTCCGAAACATCTAACGAGGAAGTACCTGAAAACGAAAACAACTTTGAAACACTCAGGCAAGCATGGAAAGCCAAATCTATACATGGAAGGTTTTATGCCAGTTTGCATCAATCGGAAGTAGATATGCATAGCACCAATACTTACCTGACCCAGGGCTACCTGTTTCCTCAGACGGAAGGTACTTTATTCGCCATTCAGGACCAGGTTGTTCCGACCAGGACATATGCCAAACACATAATGAAACAAGCTGTAGACAACACCAAATGTAGATTATGTAATGGCGCGGAGGAGACGGTGCAACATCTCTCGTCTGGATGTTCAGCGATTGTTGGCACCAAATATCTGGCAAGACATAATAACATGGGGAAAGTTGTGCATCAGATGTTATGTCTCCAAAAGCAACTCTTACAGTGCTTCACGCCGCACCACGTATACAACCCGCAGACGCTTATGGAGAATGAAGCAACAAAAATATATTGGGACCTGACCGTCATCACAGATAGAGGTGTCGAACATAACCGACCGGACGTGGTAGTGTGGGATAAGATAGCAAAAACCGCCCTCATAATAGACTTCGCTGTGCCTCAAGATTACAACCTCTCTAAAAGCTACACCGAAAAAATCTCGAAATATGAGGCCCTAGCAAGAGAAATGAGGGATATGTGGCAGCTAAAGAAAGTAAATATAAAACCTATCATCATCAGCGCGAATGCACTCGTCCATCGTAAAACAACCGAACATCTGAAGGAACTAAACTTACCACAAAATACTCTGATGTGGATGCAAAAGGCTGTGATATTGGGCACAGTCAACATCGTGCGAAAGGTGCTTTATCCTCATTAACGGACTGAGTTGCTCTTGGCGTCCTCGCCCGGGTAGCTCTGGATTACTCCACAACTGTGTGAATTTAAAAAAAAAAAAAAAAAAATATATATATATATATACATATAATTATGTTTTTCGTTGAGAAAACCACGTTTTTAAAAACGAATTTATTTACAAGGAAATATGGAAATGAACAATAGGATGAATCTAAGATGATTCTAAAGCTGACTATCTATCTGACTGACTGACTGACTGACTGACTGACAATAACATATTGTCTCCTATTTATAACATTATATTTTCTTATCTTAATTGACGCCACGCGTCGAACCACCTGCATTATGCTGGTGTAAGCAAAATGCAGCACACTGATATGTGAATCTAAATGAACAATACAATATTACGTCAATTGATCAGAACGGGATGGAATCCTGTAATTCCTCCCCACCTAAGTTAAAGTTATCACCTTTAATAGGTGTGACTTTAGCAAGTCTATTATTTTTCAAATATTTAAAAATAAGAAAAAATATCAAAATCAATATTATTATAAACATAAGAATAAAAATTAATGAATATCCTGGTTGGATGTGCCATTCTTCTAGGTCTTCCAACTGGATGTCAGGGATGTCTTCTTTCTTGAAGTTCGAACTGGGCTGGTTCTTCATTGGATGAGCCATCTTGGGCAGGACAATGTATTTTTCTTCCATAATCGTAGAAATGGGAAAAATTTCCTTTTGTGTGTTTCCTACAACACATCTTGAACGAAGGATTGCCATTGGGGGTATGAAATAATGTTTTGTTTGCTGTGGGCATTTCTCTTGGACTTTTTCATTTTTGATTGAGAGGATATTTCCATCTTCTAGAAGTTTCAAGTTAGCTTGTGGGACTGATACAATTCTTGAACAATTTTCTTTGTGATTTTTCAATAAATTTCTGATGCATTCTGGAGGCTTGGATAGTAGATCTTGATCGCATAGGAAGTCTTCTTCAACTGGGTGACATTGACTCGTACTCCATAGTAATTCTTCTTCTTGTGAGAGCATATAGGAGTCTGTTAAGGAAAGGGATTCATTATTTTGGGAAAGAAAGTAAAACTTGTATAATTCGTATCCCTTTTCATAAATGGTTGGAATAGATATAAGAAATAGTAGAATTTTATTTTTGAAAATTACCTTAGTATGGCATAATTGATAATAATCTTTTATATGATGTAAGGGAATGATACTTGAATTTTTGATTACTTCTGAGAACTTTGAATAGGGTAAAATGGATTCATGCAACAAATGTAACCTAGCAAAACTAAATGCAGTTTGAATTTCATCCAAAGTATTTTTAATGTCTTTGAGTTCAAAAGTCAGAAGATGCATTGCTGAACTTCTTCGAGTGCTGGTACAATTTTTAATAATTCAAGATTATCATGCATTTTCTGAAATTTATCAATATATTTGTTTTTCAAGTCATTAACTACAGTAGCGATCTTCTTTTGATTCCTTATGAGGGTTTCCTCATTTTTCTTTATACTATTAAAATAATTTCTGTATAATTCTTCATCGTCAGAATCTAAGGTTCCGAATCAAATCTTTGATATTTTTCCACCGAGATTAATAAGTCCTCTTTTTGTTTTTATATTTTCATTTAATAATTCTTCAAGGGCCTTGATATTCAATTCATTGGAATGTCGTAAATATTTAAAATTCGCTGTTTGTGCAAAACCTAGTGGTTCTTTTCTAATATTCTCAATTTCTTTCTGATATTCGCTAATTACTTTTTCAAACTTACTTAAATCAATATGATATATTAATTGCAAATTTCTATTTGTAATAAATGCTCTTCCAAGTTGTATAGGTAAAATATTGTTTTCAATAGGAATAATTTCTAAGGTAAATGATTCTATGATAATCTCAAGTAGTGTGAGTGTCACGATGAAATAATTCATTTTCAATCTGAAATAAAAATTAAAATTTACTTTTTCCGTTGTTTCAGAATTTTTTTATGATAAATATGTTTATTCTTATTATCTTTTATACGATGTGAATCAATTTCACTTGCATCGATTCTTTTGAACGCTGGGTCGAGTTTTCTTGTTTTCGGATTTTTAATATACGTTGGATTTTCATTTAAGGGGTGATCAGCAGATCTTTTCTTATTTGTTTTTTCTAAACGGGCCAAATTTTTCTCTTGTCGTTTTTCTAAATGTTTCGTGATGTCATTCAAATTTTCAATATAATTTTCTACATAATTTTGAACTTGTTCGTTATGCGTACGTTCAATAGGTAATGAGTAATTTAAGTCTGCCTTAATAATTTGCATGGGGATCATTTCTAAACTTGAGTGATTTGAATTATTATAACTTAATAACGCTTGAGCTAATTTATTTTGAAAAGTACTGTTTTTACCGTCAATAGTTCTCAATTGTTCAATAAGTGTTGAATGAAATCGTTCCACTAATGCATTCGAATTCGGGTTATAATTTGTAATGTAATGAATTTCGATTTTATGCACTTTACATAGATCTTGTACAACATTATTTTTAAATTCGATACCGTTATCACATGTTATTCTATTAGGTATACCATAATGGCTGAAATAAATTATTAATTTGTCTACAATTTCTAGTCCGTTCTTTTGAAGTAATGGATAACATTGTCCCAATCTAGAAAATGAATCTATTATACTTAAACAGTATGTTTGACCAAATCGTATTGTATCACAATAAAGATGAGAAAAGGGTTTAGAACCAACAGGATTAGGTTTATATTATAATTGAATTGGAGTTCTTTCATATTTGCTTTTCTGGCAATATTCACACGAATTTATATAATTATAAAAGTTTAATGAGTCTTCTTGATGAAGGATATTTAATATAAATCAAATAATTTGACAACTTTGTGTCTAATCCTTCACAATAATATATCTGTATGATATATTCAGTTTATTTTTGTCTTGGAATATATTCCAATTCTAAAAATGACAAATTTAATAATCAACCAAAAGAAAAATTCAAAATGACTAAAACTGTACAAATTGAGTAAACGGTTAATAAATTGAACAACTAAATTAACATAAAGACAGACGTACGTTTCGGAATTTTTGTATTTAATAATACAATTTTTCCTCATCAGTGCCTTATAGTTCAACGGAATTATTAAATTTACAAACTTACCACGTGTATATCTACCTCAACAAAATTGCAAGTAAGAAACTACAAACTAACTAAACAGTATCGGTTGCTCTGGTGAGGGAGGATTCACAGAACAAGCCATTACCTAAGGTAGTCATAGATTTCTTCATTGTTATTCTTTTGAAATACATATACAAATCGACATTTACAATTGAATAAACAATTTCAGAAATTTTAAATTTATCAATTGGTTGATACTGACTCTCTAATCAATAAATGATTACATCAAATTATAAAAGTTTAATGAGTCTTCTTGATGAAGGATATTTAATATAAATCAAATAATTTATATAATTCTGAACATCTTTATTCATATTCGGCCAATAAAATTTTCTTTTCAAACTAATAAGATTTTCTCTTAATCCTCGATGTATTGTTTTGGTTTCATGATATTGACAAATTCTAAGCTGTCTTTCATCTATGTCTTCGACATCTTCTAACAGAATTCTTGAAATTTTTAAATCAAAACTCTTGTAATCGAATTTCTCCTGCAAAATTCGTATAAGTGGTTTTTCTAATTCTGGTGACTTAAAATATAATGTATAGGAACTCTTTGGTCTAATATATTCTTTAATAAATTTATATAAATCGTTTTCAATTGAATTTATGGAAACAATAAATCTGAGTTTTTCTCCGAATAGTTTAATTTTTATTACATTATAATTAGATGCAGTTTTGAATATTATTTGTAAATTAGATGAGTTAATACTTCTTTCTGTATAAGGTATTTCGAAAATTGGATTTTCAATATTGCTATGAATAGTTATATTGTCGTGAATTATAACATTTGAAGTTTCGAAGTCAATTATATCATCTTCAATTTCATTAGTAAATTCATCATTATCATTATTTTCGTATTCACTAACATTTAATAATTCTAAGCATTCATCAAGTTCTTCGTCAGTAACTTGATTAATCACTGAAACTAAATCATCTTCAATACCATTTAAATCTTCAATACCATTAAAATCATTCATTTGGGAATTCAATGTTTCAATTTGATTTATTTCATTATTATCTTCTCTGGGTAAGTAATATACAATTACTTTCATATTTGAATTGAAAAAAATATACTTTATCATATTGAATATCGTTGACCATTTTAATCGGTCCAAGCCGCTGGCAATGCGCGGTAATGCTAAACATTTTTCATTATTTTGTTTACATAATCTTTCGAGATTCAAAATCGCTTGAAATACATCTTCATACTTAGGTTTATCATAGTAAAATTCTTTTGTGATTAAATAGTAAATATTCCGATTATTTTTTCGGATCGCGGCAACTTCGCCTATAGATTTATTTTGAGATTTTAAATTTTCAATTTCGCCATATTTATTTTTGAAACTTGAAGCTATTCCTTTATTCATATGGAAATCCTGTGAAACACAATGTGCTAATGCAAAATTCTTTTGAGAATTGAATAAATTTCCTTCCTTTTCTTTAATGTTCGGTGAATCTTTTATATCGTTATTTTCTTGCGCCTTTATAAAATTAAAAAAAATTAAAAGTTAAGTCATCTTCTATAATAATTCTACTTAAAGCATCTGCATTATTCAATGATCCTTTTCTATATTTGATTTCATATTCGAATTCTTCTAATTTAATTCGCCATCTCATTAGTCTCGAATTAGGTTCTTTTAGAGAAAATAGCCAAATTAAAGGTTTATGATCTGTATAAATTGTAAATTTTCTTTCGTATAAATATGGCCTGAAATGTTTACACGACCATACAATCGATAATAATTCTTTTTCGATCACACTGTATCGAGATTCAGCTTCATTTAAAGTTCTACTCGCGAAAGCAATCGGAAGATCATTGGGCGGTTGACCTTGAGATAATACTGAACCTACTGCATATCCGGATGCATCTGTAGTTAAAACAAAGGGTTCTTTGAAATCAGGATATCGCAATATAGGATGGTTTAATAAATTTTGTTTACATACTTCAAAGGCTTCAACATATTTCGGATCATTTATATTGATTTTAGAATTTTTCTTCAAGCAATTTGTAAGGGGTTTGGTAATTTTTGCAAAGTTAGGTATAAATTTCCTATAATATCCGACTAAACCAAGAAATGATTTGATTTTTTTTTGAGTTTTTGGAATTGGGAATTTATTCACAGCAGTTAATTTATTAGGGTTAGGTTTAATTCCTTCTGGAGTTATAATATGACCTAAAAATTCGATTTCTGTTTTGAAGAAATGACATTTATCTAATTGAATTTTCATATCATCTTTCATAAGCGTTTCCAATATAGTATGAATATCAGCCAAATGCTGTTCTACTGTTTCTGAAAAAATAATTATGTCATCCATATAAATATGACAAATTTTTCCTATATAATCTTTCAAAATATTATTCATCAATCGCTGAAATGTAGCAGGCGCGTTTTTTAAACCAAATGGCATTCTTAAAAATTCGTAATATCCATTATCTACAGTAAAAGCCGTTTTTTCTATTGATTCTTCGTCCATTTCGATTTGATGAAAGCCTGAAGCAAGGTCAAGTGTCGTAAAATACTTTTTATTTCCTAATTTATCTAGGATACTATCAATTTGGGGTAAAGGATATTTATCATCAATTGTTTTATCATTCAGTTTTCTATAATCGATGGCCATTCGCCATTTTACTTTTCCTGATAAGTCCTCTTTCTTTGGGACTATAACTACTGGGAAAGACCAGGGGGAAATACTTGGTCGAATAATATTTTTATCTAATAAATCTTTTATTTGTTTTTTGACTTCTTCCCTGTGTACTTCGGGATATCTATAAATTTTGCAATGAACCGGAACATCATCGGTTGTTCGAATCTTATGTTTGATTCTACTAGAAAAAGATAAAGGTTGATTGGGTAATTGTAATACATTTTCGTTTGTTTGTAAAATTTTCATAAGTTGATTACTTATTTTTGATTCTAAATGAGAAAGATCCACTGGGATTTTCGTTGGATTTTGACATACTTGTTGGTATTTGAAAGGAATGTTGCAAAATTCATTTTCTAAAATTTGATCTTGAAAGTTCAAATTGATTCCATACTTGTTCAAAAAATCTGCTCCTATTAAGCCATCATAATTTCTATGAAATTTATAAAGTACAAATGGATGAGTATCTTCTACGTTAAATTCAGAAAATAAAGGCAATAAGACTTTTTCATTTGAAGTATTTTGTCTCATACACGCGGTTAAAGCGGTTTTTTCTTGATAAATATTATTTGGGCAATTATTATACGCAAATTTGGGGTCTATTAAACAAACTGAACATCCACTGTCAATCAAAAGTTTACATTTAGGATAATTGAATTCGATATAGGGAAGTTGATTTGAATGATCAATACTATTATTTAAGTCGATTCGTTTCCCGAGGCTAGTTCGCAAAAATTTCGTTCCTCAAAGTTGAAGCGTCGCCAATTACGAATTTTGTGGGAAATTGTTTTGATTTATTTGAATTCGAGGTTTTCCAACGACCTCTATCATTTTGTTCATAATAATTCTTTTTATTCTGACTCAAATCTAATTGGGTTAATTCCTCAAATGTATAATTGGGAGTTTGATCATTGGAATAAAATTTCTTATTTGGATTCGTGGGAAATTGAGTAGAATAACTCGGGCGTTTCTGTGCAAAGTTCCTAGTTTGGACTGACATTTTCTCCGGTGGTGTATTAATTCTTTGGTTGGGATTTGGTTTAAAAACATTTTGATTATTATATCGTTCCGTCTTTGGATATCCGAACACTTGTTTGTTTGTAGGATAATAATTATTATTTACTGGTCTCTGAGTGTACTGAATAGGTTGTGAAGGAAAGTTAGGAACGGAGTTAGGATTAAAATTATTTCTGTAACTATTATTTGAATAAAAATTTCTATAATTATTTGGAATATAGTTTCTTTTATTGTTTTTATTATTTTGAAAATTATTTTTCGTCCTTCGCGATTGAAAATTATGTTTTCTTTTTTTATCTAATAAATCATATTGCTCCATGTTTGACAAATAATCTTTAATTGCGTTTATGGTCTGGTCAAACGTTAAGGCATTATTAGCGATTAAATAAGTTCTAAGTTCCATTGGTGCATTCGAAATTAACACCGTTTTACAAATTTTCAATATATTAGTCTTATACAATTGTTTTTCTTGAGCTGGCATCGTGTCAGCATCTATTCTGTAGTTAATTCTTATTTTCATCGAAATTATTTCATCTATAAAGCTAATCATATCTGATTTCTTTTCTAAGAATTGTAATTGGTGAATCAACACATCTAAATTGATTTGATCGCCAAATTTATTATTCAAAAATCTTTTCAGATGATCCCAATTATCGGGGATATCTGAGGTAGAAACTTCAGCAAGTGCTCTACCGACTAATTTTGATTTAACTAAAGCTAAACAATATTTTTTAATAAGTTCATTTTCGTTACTGAACATACTTAAATAACTTTCTACGTTTTTTATAAAAGAATGGAGTTCGTTCTCCATTCCTGAAAATTTAGGAAGGAGTGATCCAAACTTTTCTGCAGTTGATAAATCCATTTTAACTCTAGCTACTTTCTTTTCTTTCTTACCGTGAAACTGTTCAAAAGAAGTAATATTGATAATTTTAATAATCGGTTTTTATAATAAGAAACCTAGGAAAAACTTTGTGATCGGTTTTTTATAAGAAACCTAGGAAAAACTTTTATACAAGTTTTACGCTCAAAACTTGGGAAAAGGTTGATTATTTTTGGGCCAGAATAGGTAAACTGGGAGTCAGTTAGAAAGGATTGCTCACCTCTTTTGTTTCGTATTCCTTGTAGTGAAGTCGTCTTGGGCGCTACTCCAAAGATCGAGCCTCTGGTTTTCTTCTTAGGGGTTGCTTCTCACCTTAACAGTTGAAACTGATAGTCGAATGAAAGTTTTTGTTTTTTACTTCTACGACCGGCACAATATTTCAGATAATACGTCGCGAGATTCCCGTCGCGCTATTATTTCCGAAATATTTAAAGAGATCCCATCCTCGTCGCCAATTATGTTTTTCGTTGAGAAAACCACGTTTTTAAAAACGAATTTATTTACAAGGAAATATGGAAATGAACAATAGGATGAATCTAAGATGATTCTAAAGCTGACTATCTATCTGACTGACTGACTGACTGACAATAACATATTGTCTCCTATTTATAACATTATATTTTCTTATCTTAATTGACGCCACGCGTCGAACCACCTGCATTATGCTGGTGTAAGCAAAATGCAGCACACTGATATGTGAATCTAAATGAACAATACAATATTACGTCAATTGATCAGAACGGGATGGAATCCTGTAATTATATATATATGTCGGAAGGATAACGAGGGTAATTGTTCATAAAACGCTTTCCGCGTGGTGATGTCGGTTGTTGCCCGAAAACACATTGGGTCTTCCTGCTGAAACCACAAATGGATTGCTGGCTTCTGTTGTTGACTCTGTTTGTTTGTTGTTTCTTTCAAGTGTTGCACATCCTAACACTTGTTCACCGTACTGATGAGGGCCGAAAGCCCGAAACACGTGTCTACGGTTAGTATTTCTCTGAGAGGGACTGTCCTTATCCTTATGATTTATATATATATATATATATATATATATATATATATATATATCGGGTGTCCCAAGGTGAGTGGCCTATTAGATTATTATGGAAACTATTGATGGTTGAGATTTCAAATTTTGTGGATAGATATTTGGCCAGTTAAGGTACATTTTTGAAATAATTTCACATTTCCAGTGTTGCCGGATGTACGACAATTTGGCAACAACTTTGTTATTTTGAATGGGACATCCGGTATTTCTATTTTTTTTATGATACCCCATAAAATATTAAATCTATTCACTCTTACTTTTCCATCCCTATCTTTAACGGTTTTTGAGTTATTAATTATTTTTCGAAATTTTAGATCAAATTGGCGTATTACGAAAATGACTCTAGTTCGCTCAATATTCGAGATTTAAGTCAGAAATTTTGCAAGTCGTTAGATATTGATCTGATCTGTGTCACTGCTTTTGAATTATGGTTGTCAATAATACAGGACGGACCAAAAAAAATCATCATTTGCCAAGTTACAAAATTGTAAAAAAGTTTATTTTTTCAAATTGGACACCTTGTATATTTTTCAATTTTTGGAATCAGTACAACACATTCTACAATTTTTCTATTCACTTACACAGACTTTTTTACTATTTTGTAACTTGGTAAATGATGATTTTTTTTGGTCCGTCCTGTATTATTGACAACCATAATTCAAAAGCAGTGACACAGATCAGATCAATATCTAACGACTTGCAAAATTTCTGACTTAAATCTCAAATATTGAGCGAACTAGAGTCATTTTCGTAATACGCCAATTTGATCTGAAATTTCGAAAAATAATTAATAACTCAAAAACCGTTGAAGATAGGGATGGAAAAGTAGGAGTGACTAGATTTAATATTTTATGGAGTATCATGAAAAAATAGAAATACCGGATGTCCCATTTAAAATAACAAAGTTGTTGCCAAATTGTCGTACATCCGGCAACACTGGAAATGTGAAATTATTTCAAAAATGTACCTTAACTGGCCAAATATCTATCCACAAAATTTGAAATCTTTACCATCAATAGTTTCCATAATAATCTAATAGGCCACTCACCTTGGGACACCCGATATATATATATATATATTTTTTTTTTATTTTATTTATTTTTTTTTTTTGTACCACCTTTATAGGGTTTCGTAGTGAGAATTCCGGGCTATGGTGGGCCAAGGCATCCTCACGCACTGGTCAGAAACGCCCGAACGATCCTCGTCGTCCACAGGATAACCTCTCTCTGTGCGTCTGTGACAAGCCTCTCCTCTAATCCGAGCTGGTAAGTATGCTCATCCAAATGTCCTTCAACCATTCCATTGGTGCTTATGATCAGTGGGAGTATCGTCGTGTTGGTAAGTTTATAAATTTCTTTCAGCTCGAATGCAAGATCACGGTACTTCATCCTTTTTTCGGCATAGGCTTTCTCGATGTTGTCATCCGCCGGAATGGTGACGTCTATTATTGTGACCTTGTTCTCCAGTTTGTGAAATATGACAATGTCAGGCCGATTATGTGCAATAGGTCTATCCGTGATGAGTGGGGAATCCCAGTACAACCTGATTCTATCGTTCTCCAGTATTTCGCTTGGTCTGTATTCGTATGCCCGTTTTTGTTTCTTTATTAATCCGGCTTGGATGGCAATAGCCTGGTGATATACTTTGGCCATGGAGTTGTGGCGATCTGTATACTCTCTCGGAGCCATTACTGGATAGGACGAGGTAACGTGCTGTATGGTCTCTGCTGCTCTTGCACATTTTCTACATTTATCACTCGGTATATTTTTGCCTATTATGTTCTTCAGGTAAGCTCGTGTTGAGACAACCTGATCTTGGATTGCTGCCAACCTGCCTTCCGTTTCTGCAAAGAGGTAACCAGATTTAAGGTAAGATTCTGATTTTTCTTTATTAATTGTTGTTCGTTTCAGGGTTGTTGGGTACCTTCCATGAAGGGCTTTGCCGTGCCACTCTTCAGAAAGTGCTGCAGTTGTCAGAGGTCCAGCCGGATCGTTATTGGAGGCAAGATTCAGCACTGTGATATTATCGTCTGCTTTACATAGTGCCCTGAAGAATGGTGAGTTTTTCTCGATAAAATATTTTCTCATTTCCATGACAGCTCTGTGGTGCACTGCTTCGACGCTCTATAAGCCTCTTCCTCCATCCTTCCTAGGTATATAAAGTCTGTTGACTGAGGCATGAGGGTGGTGTATTCCATGCCTCGTCATGAGCTTTCTTACCTGTATGTCAATGGCTTTCAGGTCTGAGGTGAACCATTTGATTACTCCGAATGAATATGAAAGGTAAGGCATCGCCCAGGTGTTCATTGATGTAACCATTGCTTTGGCATTCAGTTTGCTTTGTAATATTTTGTTTGAGCGAACTAGAGTCATTTTCGTAATACGCCAATTTGATCTGAAATTTCGAAAAATAATTAATAACTCAAAAACCGTTGAAGATAGGGATGGAAAAGTAGGAGTGACTAGATTTAATATTTTATGGAGTATCATAAAAAAATAGAAATACCGGATGTCCCATTTAAAATAACAAAGTTGTTGCCAAATTGTCGTACATCCGGCAACACTGGAAATGTGAAATTATTTCAAAAATGTACCTTAACTGGCCAAATATCTATCCACAAAATTTGAAATCTTTACCATCAATAGTTTCCATAATAATCTAATAGGCCACTCACCTTGGGACACCCGATATATATATATATATATTTTTTTTTTATTTTATTTATTTTTTTTTTTTGTACCACCTTTATAGGGTTTCGTAGTGAGAATTCCGGGCTATGGTGGGCCAAGGCATCCTCACGCACTGGTCAGAAACGCCCGAACGATCCTCGTCGTCCACAGGATAACCTCTCTCTGTGCGTCTGTGACAAGCCTCTCCTCTAATCCGAGCTGGTAAGTATGCTCATCCAAATGTCCTTCAACCATTCCATTGGTGCTTATGATCAGTGGGAGTATCGTCGTGTTGGTAAGTTTATAAATTTCTTTCAGCTCGAATGCAAGATCACGGTACTTCATCCTTTTTTCGGCATAGGCTTTCTCGATGTTGTCATCCGCCGGAATGGTGACGTCTATTATTGTGACCTTGTTCTCCAGTTTGTAAAATATGACAATGTCAGGCCGATTATGTGCAATAGGTCTATCCGTGATGAGTGGGGAATCCCAGTACAACCTGATTCTATCGTTCTCCAGTATTTCGCTTGGTCTGTATTCGTATGCCCGTTTTTGTTTCTTTATTAATCCGGCTTGGATGGCAATAGCCTGGTGATATACTTTGGCCATGGAGTTGTGGCGATCTGTATACTCTCTCGGAGCCATTACTGGATAGGACGAGGTAACGTGCTGTATGGTCTCTGCTGCTCTTGCACATTTTCTACATTTATCACTCGGTATATTTTTGCCTATTATGTTCTTCAGGTAAGCTCGTGTTGAGACAACCTGATCTTGGATTGCTGCCAACCTGCCTTCCGTTTCTGCAAAGAGGTAACCAGATTTAAGGTAAGATTCTGATTTTTCTTTATTAATTGTTGTTCGTTTCAGGGTTGTTGGGTACCTTCCATGAAGGGCTTTGCCGTGCCACTCTTCAGAAAGTGCTGCAGTTGTCAGAGGTCCAGCCGGATCGTTATTGGAGGCAAGATTCAGCACTGTGATATTATCGTCTGCTTTACATAGTGCCCTGAAGAATGGTGAGTTTTTCTCGATAAAATATTTTCTCATTTCCATGACAGCTCTGTGGTGCACTGCTTCGACGCTCTATAAGCCTCTTCCTCCATCCTTCCTAGGTATATAAAGTCTGTTGACTGAGGCATGAGGGTGGTGTATTCCATGCCTCGTCATGAGCTTTCTTACCTGTATGTCAATGGCTTTCAGGTCTGAGGTGAACCATTTGATTACTCCGAATGAATATGAAAGGTAAGGCATCGCCCAGGTGTTCATTGATGTAACCATTGCTTTGGCATTCAGTTTGCTTTGTAATATTTTGTTTATTCTGCTTATGAATGTTGTTCTGAATGTGGTTTTGGTTTCTGCAGAATTTATTTCCAGACCTTGTTTTATGCCAAGATATTTATATCTTCCTTCTGGGCCGAGCCTTTGGAGTTCTATGTCATCTTTTACCAACAATCCTTCCCCTTCTGTGATTCTCCCTTTTTTCACGTTCACCACAGCACACTTGTGAAGTCCCATCTGCATCCTGATTGTCTCTGTGAAAGATGCCACTACCTTGAGCTGCCTCTTGAGTAGGTCTTCACTACCGGCGTATAGTTTGAGGTCATCAATGTAGAGCTGATGGTTTATCTTTGTGTTATGTCTTTTTTCTATTATGTATCCATATTTGTTTTTGTTTAGGAGTGTACTAAGGAAATTGATCGCTAGGCAGAACCACAGGGTACTGAGTTTATCTCCCTGAAAAAGCCCTCTCTCAATATTCACTTCTGGTGTTGTATAAGTGTGGTCTCTGATGTTCACATGTAGTCTCGTGCGCCATGAACTCATGAGGCATTTGAGTAGGTTGATTACGGCCTTCGATACTCCGTACAGCTGCAGGGTCTTCAGTAGCCAGGAGTGCGGTATTGAGTCGAAAGCTTTTTTGTAGTCAACCCATGCTACGGATATATTCCTCTGCTTCTTTTTTGCCTGTTTCGTGATTAGTGAGTCCATGATGAGTAGCTCTTTACAACCTCTTGTGTCCTTGCGGCATCCATTCTGCTCCCTGGCCAATATATTATTCTTTCCTATGTGCCTCGAGATGTTGAGTGTTATTACACCGGTAAGTATTTTATATAAGGTTGACAGGCATGTTATTGGCCGGAAGTTTTTCGGATCACCGCTGTTCTTTCCTTTCGGTAGCATGTGAGTTATGCCAGAAGTGAGGAACTCCGGTAAGTTGGATGGGTTTAAGAGCGCTCTCTGGAATGTTTCCGCTAGGATTTTGTGGGTACAGTCGAAGTACTTCCACCAATAGTTGTGTACTCCGTCGGGTCCTGGGGCAGACCAGTTGTTCGACTTCTTCAGAATTGCTTTCACGTCCTCCTCTGTGATTCTCACTTCCTCCATGGTGTATTTTTCCGCTTCTCGTTCAGCATCTCGGATCCAAAAAGCGGTTTCATCATGCTCTTCCTCAGATTCCCAGATTTCCTTCCAGGTCCTATGCATGTTTTCAGGAGATGGTGGATCTTCTTCCGCTACTATACTGTTTTCGAGCGATCTGAAGAATTCTTTTGGGTTTTTATAATATAGTTGATTGTTTTTGTATCTTTTGACTCTTTCGTTGTAGCGTTGTAAGCGATTACCTAATGATTTTGCTTTTTGTTTCAGTTTGTCACATGTCATCTCCAGTTTGTGCTTGAAATCTTCGTGCTGATTTTGAATGTGTAACTGCGATGTAATGCGACGAATGGATTTAAGAAGTTTCCTGGTTGGCGAACTAGTCTGAAGGTAAGTATATATTATGCCAATATTTTTTCTTATATGTGTTATTTTTGTTTCTAGGCGATTCTTCCAGGGTGGTGTGTTCTCTCTTCTCGGTGTTATTTCTCTCTGCTTGAGTTGAATTCCATTTTCCTCACAGACCGTTATCGCACCGGCATAGACCCAGGTCAATATTTCCTCCAGTTTGGGCTGGTTTTCGAGGTGGGCTAACATTAGTTCGTGTACGCACTCGAGGACTTTGCGTGAGCCTTTGAGTCTCGGTATTCTCGGCCATTGTTGAGGGGAGACCCCTAAGTACTTTTGAGCATTCTTCTCGAGGTTTTTTCTATCTTGCTTCGATTGGGGCTTGTCTCATATTCATTGCTTCTGTTGTGCTCGGTAGGCGGTACGGATGGTATATCTTCGGTGCTGAGGCTTTCATTCATTGTCACTGGAGCATAAGGTGTTATGCTTCGCTGGATGTTGTCTAGTTCCACGCTTGAGAATTTCCCAATTTCGAGCATCCGCTTTACTCTGTTTGAGAGAAGGTTAGGGTAAGAAGTCCTTTCTGGATAGAGTTCGTTCCAGGTGGAGGTTAAGATTTCTCGGTATCTCCGACCAGTTGTTCGCTGCAGTTCTTGTGCGATGAAATGGGTACGCATGTATTCTCGTACCGCAAGGTGTTAAACTCGGGCTCAGGTTCATTGATGCTTTTCAAGTGTTGTTTATATTGAGTGAAAATTATGAAACTAATATAGAAACGTAGATAAGAGAATTCTTCATTTAGTGGGGACAATCAAAGCCATCAAAAGATTCAGATTCTGGCAATTTTTCACATACAAAGGTGAAAATTGGTTGAAGAAAGGAAAACAAACATTTATTAATCCCATATGTGTGATAAGATCCAGGCACACATTGATACGATAACCACGGAAGTAAATTCAAGAATAAATAAAGAGTACCATACGCTCCCATACTAGATTGATGATGCCACAAAATAACGGAGAAGAAAATATTACATTAACAGATCTACTGCACGAAATAAAGAACTCAAAGGACGAAGTAAAAAATTGTATTGCGGCAACAGAAGTAAGACTGCGGATGGAAATTCAAGAACTAAAGAATAAATACGAGACTTTAGAAAAGGAGAAAGAAATTTTGAAAGAAAGACTTGAAAGAACCGAACAGTTTTGCAACAAAAATAATATTGTAATATTTGGCTTGAATAAAGGTGGTCCATTGAAAGCAGATTACCTTTGCAGTGAAATAAATAGAATATTGGATGTGCAGATCGAACCGGAGGAGATAAATGATTATTACACATTAGGAAAAAAAGACAATAGCCCAATTAAGATAGAATTTATCTCTTATCAGAGTGAGAAAGTAATTTTTGAAAGAATTAAAAAACTTAAGGGTACAGGAGTGGCTATTGCGAATGATCTAACTCTGAGGCAACGACAGGACCTACAGAAGCTAAAGACCTTTTTACAAGAGGCTAGAACAAAATATACAGAGAGATCATTTTTAAAAAGCAATAAACTAATAATTGGGGAAGAAGCATACACTTTGGAGGAATTAGAGAGATTCGGACTCGAACGAAACAAAACTAGGAGTGCTCCAAATACACCGAGTATAAATTCGGAAAGTGATTATGTGAGAGAGGAGATTCCGACAACTTCAACGTCAAAAGAAGTACCAAGAGAAATAACAGCAAAAGAAGAAATAAATGAAGCTAGGAAATTCCACAATACCCCTCGATTACCCACACATAAAAAAGGATTTTTCAACAAAAATAGTTCTAAACCAGAAAAGATTGTGGGGATGACTCTTAGACACAAGTCCACATCAGAGAGAAAAAACTAGCCAGACCAAAACAGTAAGTAAATATTACAAAATAAAACAAATAATAATTATAAAAAAAAAAATGAATAAAAAAAAAAAAATCAAATAAAAAATTGGGCAAAAAAAAATTAATAACAAGAAACTGAAATAAAAAAGATGAACTATTTTCTTGACAGGGTTGAAGGTCAGGTTGTTGGAACAAAAACCACTTCTCAGACCATTGCCGACATGTTTCGATTTTATTCAAAAATCTTCTTCAGGGCTCTATAATAAATTACAAGATTTTTTTTTTTTTTAAAAAACACTAATAAATAAATCATGTTGGAATATACAATGGGACATTACAATTGAATAAATAATTACATGAATATCTGAACAGTACAATGCAAAAAAGGAATTTTTTAAAAAACGAATAGTGAGAGAAACACCAAAAACAATCCAGCCCAGCATACAGGTACTTGATGATTTTACATTGAAAAGGGGGAAACCAATTACTTACAGTCTATTTGCGGTTTTTTTGTCAGAATCATGAAATATATGAAATGAATATCACTTTTTGACACCATTACATTACAATCCAAAAACGAACGAAATGATAAAACGGGAACAGACTACTCTGATAATACATATGCTATAAGTAAATAATGAATAATGTTTATATCCACATATATGACATTGACATTTAATTTGAATAATTAGTTCAAGTTATTTTTCTTTTTATTTTGTTGATCAGATAGTAATAGGCCGTATTCAAACTTTCAATGTCTTAATAAATAAGAAAATATTGGGAATATTGGACACAATTTTATTCTATTGTTTAATTTGTAACAACGCCGACGTTTCGAAACAGTTCGTTTCTTTTTCAAGGCTAGTTACGACAAACAATATTGTACGTTTATTAAAATCATTAAGACACTCTTCAAGGAATCGAAATTCTTTTACACCGCAGATAATCAACATCCTGGATGTTGATTATCTGCGGTGTAAAAGAATTTCGATTCCTTGAAGAGTGTCTTAATGATTTTAATAAACGTACAATATTGTTTGTCGTAACTAGCCTTGAAAAAGAAACGAACTGTTTCGAAACGTCGGCGTTGTTACAAATTAAACAATAGAATAAAATTGTGTCCAATATTCCCAATATTTTCTTATTTATTAAATAACAATGGATGATAACCAAGTAATACTTTCAATGTCTGTTCTCCTGTTAATGGATTTTTCATCTTGTTTAATTGAGATCATTTCATGTAGCAAGCGTTTCTTTAAAATTTTTTGGTGTCCTAATATTTTTATTGAGTCGATGTTAAAATCAAAAGAATGGAGTGTATTTGACACATGTTCAGCTAGAGCGGTGTTGTTCTCCTTTTTCTTTTTTAGAGGGTTGAGTATGTTGAGGGAATCTCTCTTATGTTCAGAGATTCTGTCTTTAAGATATCGACCTGTTTGTCCTATATATGTAGATTGACAATCCTTGCAACAAATCTTGTAGATAACATTACTCAACAATTCTTTTTGAGTTGTACTCTTCAATCTTGAGAAAAGCTTTCTGTTTGTGTTATCAGATCGAAAAGCTATGTCGACACCAAGCGATGAAATAATTCTTTTGATCTGTTCAGATAAACCCTCAACGTAAGTCAAGGCGTAAAATTTTTTGTTTTCGATTATTTCGTCTTGAATCCGTTCTCGATTTCTCCTGTAAATAATTTCTTCAATAATCTTGGTGGGATAGTCATTTTTCTGTAAAATAGATTTTATTTGGTTCAAGTTATCTTGGTGAAATTCTGGAGATGACAGTTTCAGAGCTCTATTTTTCAAATTGTTGACAATATTAATTTTCTGTGTGATAGTGTGTTTTGAATTAAAATTTAAAACTCTGCCTGAAAAAGTAGGTTTTCGATACCAATTATATTTTATTTCATTACTGCGTCTTATCAGCAAAACGTCCAGAAAAGGTAAGGTGCCCTCCTGTGATTCGATTTCAATGGTGAATTTTAATCGTGAATGTACGCTGTTAAACACAGTGATGGTCTCATCTGCCTTATCGGCAGGTATCGACGTGCAGATATCATCCACGTATCTCTTAAAAATAGGTGTGCAGAAGGAAAGTCGGCCTAGAGCGATCTTTTGAACCTCTACCATAACAATGTCAGCCACCACAGGAGCAAGACAGTTCCCCATTCCAAGTCCAAAAATCTGTTTATAGTATTTGTTGTTAAAGATAAAGAAACTATTTTCAACACTAAAATTGAAAAGTTGTAAGAATTCTTGCATTGATAGGGTTGTATGTGGCTCGATTTGATTCCACTTTTTCTCTATTAATGTAATGGCAAGATCAATAGGTATATTTGTATATAAAGATGTTACATCGAGAGAAACCAGAATATAACTATCTGGGAGGATTACATTTTTTATATTATCTATGAACTCGAACGAGTTCTTCACGTATCTTTCATCTTTGTCGAAGGCATGGGACAAAAGATTTGATAAGAATTTGGTAAGATTGTAGAGGGGACTCCCAATAAAAGCAACAATAGGTCTTAGAGGATGACCTTCTTTATGTATCTTTGGTGAAAAGTATGCTTTAGGACATAAACCATTATTACATTTTAAGAATTTATAAGTGGTTTCATTTATTTTTCCTGCTTTGTATAAAGAGTATATTATCTTATTAAGTTTTGCTTGAACTTTTTTGGTAGGATCTTCAGCTAATTCACAATATGTTGAGGTATCATCCAAAATATTCATCGCTTTCGAAATAAAATCCTGTCTTAACATAGCTACCGTTGTTTTGCTTTTGTCGGCTTTTGTGATGATTATGTCTTCATTAGTTCTAAGAAAATGTTTTGTTTCGTTGTACCATTTTATAATTGACTTGTCATAGTTTTCTCTATTATGTGAATTTGAGTTTACAAAATTTGTTATGAGATTTATAAGGGAATTTCGAATTAAATTTGTGAGAAAAAATAGAAAAAGTAAAGTCAAAATTATCAAGAAAACTCCCTGACGACATTTATAACAATTTATATATTAGAAACGAAGTAATTTTCAAATCTGAATTCAAAAAAGCCAAAATAGTACAAATTAAGAAATTTGAGAGATTAAAGACAGCTCAGTTGAACGTACTAGATGTGAGTGAATATGAAGAAAAATGGTTTGTTAATTTGACCGGCATTCATTTCCCAGCCAATGCTCAGTATTTGTTGAATCTAGGAGATAAATTCAACCTTCCATATAAAGGCAATAATTTTCCTTTAAAAGAATTAATTCTAGATGTTGAGTATATCTTGTCTAAATCTGAAGATAAAAATAACACAAATTTAATTCGAAATTCCCTTATAAATCTTATAACAAATTTTGTAAACTCAAATTCACATAATAGAGAAAACTATGACAAGTCAATTATAAAATGGTACAACGAAACAAAACATTTTCTTAGAACTAATGAAGACATAATCATCACAAAAGCCGACAAAAGCAAAACAACGGTAGCTATGTTAAGACAGGATTTTATTTCGAAAGCGATGAATATTTTGGATGATACCTCAACATATTGTGAATTAGCTGAAGATCCTACCAAAAAAGTTCAAGCAAAACTTAATAAGATAATATACTCTTTATACAAAGCAGGAAAAATAAATGAAACCACTTATAAGTTCTTAAAATGTAATAATGGTTTATGTCCTAAAGCATACTTTTCACCAAAGATACATAAAGAAGGTCATCCTCTAAGACCTATTGTTGCTTTTATTGGGAGTCCCCTCTACAATCTTACCAAATTCTTATCAAATCTTTTGTCCCATGCCTTCGACAAAGATGAAAGATACGTGAAGAACTCGTTCGAGTTCATAGATAATATAAAAAATGTAATCCTCTCAGATAGTTATATTCTGGTTTCTCTCGATGTAACATCTTTATATACAAATATACCTATTGATCTTGCCATTACATTAATAGAGAAAAAGTGGAATCAAATCGAGCCACATACAACCCTATCAATGCAAGAATTCTTACAACTTTTCAATTTTAGTGTTGAAAATAGTTTCTTTATCTTTAACAACAAATACTATAAACAGATTTTTGGACTTGGAATGGGGAACTGTCTTGCTCCTGTGGTGGCTGACATTGTTATGGTAGAGGTTCAAAAGATCGCTCTAGGCCGACTTTCCTTCTGCACACCTATTTTTAAGAGATACGTGGATGATATCTGCACGTCGATACCTGCCGATAAGGCAGATGAGACCATCACTGTGTTTAACAGCGTACATTCACGATTAAAATTCACCATTGAAATCGAATCACAGGAGGGCACCTTACCTTTTCTGGACGTTTTGCTGATAAGACGCAGTAATGAAATAAAATATAATTGGTATCGAAAACCTACTTTTTCAGGCAGAGTTTTAAATTTTAATTCAAAACACACTATCACACAGAAAATTAATATTGTCAACAATTTGAAAAATAGAGCTCTGAAACTGTCATCTCCAGAATTTCACCAAGATAACTTGAACCAAATAAAATCTATTTTACAGAAAAATGACTATCCCACCAAGATTATTGAAGAAATTATTTACAGGAGAAATCGAGAACGGATTCAAGACGAAATAATCGAAAACAAAAAATTTTACGCCTTGACTTACGTTGAGGGTTTATCTGAACAGATCAAAAGAATTATTTCATCGCTTGGTGTCGACATAGCTTTTCGATCTGATAACACAAACAGAAAGCTTTTCTCAAGATTGAAGAGTACAACTCAAAAAGAATTGTTGAGTAATGTTATCTACAAGATTTGTTGCAAGGATTGTCAATCTACATATATAGGACAAACAGGTCGATATCTTAAAGACAGAATCTCTGAACATAAGAGAGATTCCCTCAACATACTCAACCCTCTAAAAAAGAAAAAGGAGAACAACACCGCTCTAGCTGAACATGTGTCAAATACACTCCATTCTTTTGATTTTAACATCGACTCAATAAAAATATTAGGACACCAAAAAATTTTAAAGAAACGCTTGCTACATGAAATGATCTCAATTAAACAAGATGAAAAATCCATTAACAGGAGAACAGACATTGAAAGTTTGAATACGGCCTATTACTATCTGATCAACAAAATAAAAAGAAAAATAACTTGAACTAATTATTCAAATTAAATGTCAATGTCATATATGTGGATATAAACATTATTCATTATTTACTTATAGCATATGTATTATCAGAGTAGTCTGTTCCCGTTTTATCATTTCGTTCGTTTTTGGATTGTAATGTAATGGTGTCAAAAAGTGATATTCATTTCATATATTTCATGATTCTGACAAAAAAACCGCAAATAGACTGTAAGTAATTGGTTTCCCCCTTTTCAATGTAAAATCATCAAGTACCTGTATGCTGGGCTGGATTGTTTTTGGTGTTTCTCTCACTATTCGTTTTTTAAAAAATTCCTTTTTTGCATTATACTGTTCAGATATTCATGTAAGTATTTATTCAATTGTAATGTCCCATTGTATATTCCAACATGATTTATTTATTAGTGTTTTTTAAAAAAAAAAAAAATCTTGTAATTTATTATAGAGCCCTGAAGAAGATTTTTGAATAAAATCGAAACATGTCGGCAATGGTCTGAGAAGTGGTTTTTGTTCCAACAACCTGACCTTCAACCCTGTCAAGAAAATAGTTCATCATTAAAAAAGGTCTCAAACCAATAACTCATTCTGAAATAAAAAAACATTGAAATAAAAAAAAAATGAAAAAAAATTGATTTAATTGTTGTACTTTTCGTTGTTTCTTTTTTTTTTGGGACGACTTATTGAATTTTGAAATTCGGATGAATTTGTGATATCAAAATGGACCCTTTTATAAGACAATATCGAAATGACGACTATAATACTATCGTCGTCGAGAAAGTTGATGAAGTCAATAAATTGAACATTAATGAAATGTTTAATATACTACAGATGAATATAAGAAGTATTCAAATGAATTTTGAAGAGTTTCAAGTATATCTAGAAGGGATAACTATATCATTCGATATCATCATACTGACGGAAACATTTGTGGTAGATGACATAAATTTATTTAAATTAAATGGATACCGGCATGTCTATAATGAAGGTAGATACAATAGAAATGATGGTACAATCGTTTATGTGAGGGAAAATATAAATTTTGAACATGAGAACATACAACTGGGGGAAATAACAGCTATAGATTTGAATATTCAGAACAACAATGAAAGAATTAGATTAACTGCAATATACAAGTCACCCAAATATGTAATCACTGATTTCAATGAAAAATTAGCGCTTTACTTAGAAGACAAAAAACATTGTAAAAAACACATTATCACAGGAGATATAAATATTGACTTATTGGAGAATGAACATAGAGTAGAAGAGTACAAAAATATATTGAACTTCTTTGGCTTCACATCGTATATAAATAAATATACACGACCTGAAAGTGAATCGTGTCTTGATCATTTTTTTGTAAAGGGTTTTCAACAGGAAGAATCGGACATCAAAGGTATTGTTCTTCATAATTTGATAACGGATCATTATCCAATATTGTTGAGTGTAGATCTGAAAATAAAAAGGAAAAATATTATATTAAAGAACGAAAAAAAATACACAAATTACCTTAAATTGAAGAATGCACTAAGTCGGGAAGATTGGCAGAATTTATATGAAATTGAAGATGTCAATGATGGAACTAAATACTTCTTGAATATATTGAAAAACTTAATAGAGACGAATACAACCAAAATTCGTTTAAAAAATAAAGAGAAGATCAAAAAAGAATGGATTACGCCGAAAATATTAAAAACAATAAATGAAAAACAAAATATGTATGCCAAACTCAAAAAGAATTCTTATAATGAAGAACTTAAAATAAAATATTCGGAAATGAAAAAACAATTACGTAAAACAATATTGAGAGCTAAGCAAGAATATTTCGAGAAATGTGTCGAGGATAACCAGAACGAAACTGTAGCCTTGTGGAGGTACGTGCAAAATTCCTCGAAAAAGGAAACACAAATTACATGCATAAGGACAAGAGAAAATAGGGTAGTTGAAGATGAACAAGAAATAAGCGATATATTTAATGACTATTTTAGCGGTATTGGAGAGAGATACGCCAATGAAATAACGGAACCAGCAGAATTCAAAGAAGAAAAAATTCATTTACAAGAATCTTTTTTTTTATTTCCCACAGATTCAGAAGAAATAGAAAAAGTTATAAGTAGCCTCAAATCCAGAAAATCTACTGGACATGATGGAATTCGCTCGGAAGTTTTGAAAGAAGTGAGACTTGAGATATCAGAACCTATCGCCTATTTGGTTAACAATTGTTTTGAAAAAGCGTGTTTTTCTGACATTTTGAAAATAGGGATAATAAAACCATTACACAAAGGCGGAGATAAAACACAAGTTAACAATTACAGACCAGTTACTCTTATATCCAATGGTTGCTTTTATGAATAAGTACAGTATACTTTCCAACGGTCAATTTGGGTTTCGCCAGGGCATTTCAACAGAAGATGCTATAAAATTAGTGACTGAAAAATTATATGAAAACATAGATAAAAATACTCCAAATCTAGCTGTTGTGATAGATCTGGCGAAGGCTTTCGATACGGTTGACCATCAAAAATTATTAGAAAAACTCTCAAATCATGGCTTTAGAGGAAAAATAAACACCTTATTCCGCAGTTTTCTTTCAGGCAGAAAACAGATTACAAAAATAAATGGGAAATTTAGTAGAACAAAGATACCTAAATATGGGGTTCCGCAAGGAACAGTACTCGGGCCTCTCTTTTTCCTGATTTATCTAAATGATATATTTCAACAAAAATCTGCTGGAGAAATTATAAGTTTTGCCGACGATATGATTGTAATGTACGAAGATACATCTTGGGAAAATCTGAAACAGAAAGCAATAAAAGATTTGAGGATGCTAAAGAAATGGTTCGAACAAAGTAAACTCACCTTAAACCAACAGAAGACCCAATACCTAACCTTTTCATCTAATAAAGTTGGACTTCCAAATTTGGGCACCCTTCGAGTCGACGATAGGTTGGAAATAGTGAATACAAATGCAACGAAATATCTTGGTGTTTATATAGACCAACATTTGAAGTGGGATCAACATATGCATTATTTGACTAGAAAGCTTAGAGGAATTGCATACAGATTCAGATTAATACGAAAAGATATCCAATCCACAAGACATCTCCAAATACTTTATGACGCCCTAGTACAATCACAACTCTCATATGGGATCATAGGATGGAGAGGTGTCTTGGATTGTCATAAAAGAAGCATAGATGTCTTGCAAAAACATATTTTAAAAATAATGTATGGAAAGAAGTTCACATTCCCTAGTAGACAGATATACGAATTATCAAAAGCATTGGATATAAGGCAAATCTATGCCAATAAAATTATAGTAAATATCAAACAGAAGAAGATAAAATTAGTCATCAAAGAACACAACTACCTGACCAGAACAAGAAACGTCAACTATAAAAGACAGAGGGCAGAAAAAAGAATAGGACAGAGAAGTTGCACATACCTAGCTTCTAGATTGTACCCAAACGTGCCTACGGAAATAAGAGAACTAAGAAACATAAAGAAATTCAAGAAGGAAATAAAGAACTGGTTGACTTCAGAAGATAGATCCATGATACATAGAATAATAAATTCAACATAAAGAATAACTATAATAATATGATAATGAAAAAAAAAAAAAATTAAATATGAATTAAGAAAAATGAAAATATCCCGATTGTGACAGATATTCCCGAACGTGACTGTGAACCCGATGAAGACGAAATATATAAAACGGCGTGACGAGGAGAGGAAGCTGGGACAGAACAAGATTTTTATTTTAGTATTTTATAAATTTGTTTTAGTTAGAGTGAAATTTATTTTAAACAACTGTAAACAGCTATTATAAATAACTCACAGTTTTTCCTAGAGTTTAAACAATCAATGTAATATTTGAATAAACTCTATTCTATTCTATTCTATTAGGAGGATATTGTCCTCTTCACTCCAGCGCACTCTCCCATCTCGTATTCTCGGAGGTTCAGCGGGACGGGTGCGTATCGCGTCCAAGCTTAAGCTCCTTCTCTCTCTTCTGAGGGGAATCGAGTTCCGGCTTACGGTGCCATCTCGGGGGGCTGCGCCGCTTGCCCCACAGCTTACCCCATCAGGCTCTACCCCCGGACGGTTCCGAAGAGGGCCAGCCCGCTGCCCTCCCCCGCCCTGAATCATACTTCTAGTGATAGGAGCAACTATTACATCAACTTCCAGGCCGCTGACCTTGGAAGTTGGGCGACTCGGGTACGCGGGGCCGTCAGTCCCCGAAAGCTTTCGCTTCCCTGCGTATGTATATATATATATATATATATATATATATATATATATATATATATATATATATATATATATATATATATATATATATATATATATATATATATATTTATATATATATATATATATATATATATATATATATATATATATATATCGTCGGCTAAGAGTAAATCTGCTAAGTCCATTTTGAACAATTTCACAGGAGACCAAAAAAACCGTACAGTACAGTGTTATAATAATAATAATAAGAGAGTTTATTCATGAAAATACATTCAATAAACTCTATTGAATGTATTCTTTGTATTACTTTGTATAATATTATTTCTTTTTTGTATGTTATTATGTTATATTTTAAACTAAACAAAATAAATCTTACAGATTCAAGACATCAAATCGTCTATTTCTTTGATTATAAAAATAAGAATTGATTACATTCTTATAAATCAAAAACGTGAGCTATAATGACGACAACCATGAAAATTTGCATCGCTTTGGAAGCATCAAATACTGATAAGAAGAAAAATACATACAAATTCAAATGGATCCAAACTACGGGAACAGAAAAAACATATTATGAAATACCAGAGGACAAACAGGATATATCTGACCATCATGAACTTTTGGCTCTACCGAAGGTGAAGAATATCTTGAAATCGATTAAAGCAAGAGGTTCATTTCGTACGAGCGTCATTTCATTAACCCCGGAGTTGAAAGAAATATATTTTGATGCCGAAGAAGATGTGATGTTTAAGGATGAATATTTACAACTGATTAATTCACCCGCATACGTGAGAACAGTATTTGGACAAGAATCATCAGAACCACAGGATACGGTAGAACTTCCAAGAAAAAGCAAGGAGAATAAAAAGGATTTCAAGAAGGTAAAGGAGGATTTTGTGCTGAATAATTTTGATGGTAAAAGTGTTTCAGTTAATTTATGGTTAGAAAAATTCGAGACGGAATGCACGCGTTGTGAAGTAGAAGAAGATAGAGACAGAATTTTGATTTTACGGTTGTTTATGGATGGAATAGCGAAAGAATGGTTTGATTCTAAATTAATTAGATTAGGTTTAGACAAAAGTTTTCAAATATGGAAAGAAAATTGCTTAGAGAGTTTTTGTGAAACGAGTTGGCATAAATATAGAGAGGCGTATTCATTTAGGTATATAAGAGGAAGTTTAGCGGACTATGCTTTTAGGAAAGAAAATTAGTTGTTAAATCTCCGAAATGATTTTCCAACTGATATATTAATTGATTTAATTGTCACGAGTTTGCCAGATATCTTACAGGATAGAATTAATCGATCAAAAGTAACAACTTTCGAGAAATTATTGGGTGAATTGCGAAAGCTAGAAAGTTCAAAAAAATATGATAACGGTCGAAATAAAGATAATCATAGAATGACTAAATCTGCCGAATAAATTCCTTCCTATTCACAAACAAAGAGAAAACCAATTAAGAAGGAACCATGCTCAATTTGTGAGAAGAAGGGCTTCTCAGGTAGATTTCACCTAGAAACAGTCTGTCGGCTAAGGAATAAATCCGATAATGTCGAACAAAAGAACATACCTGGAAACATAAGAACGGTAAACAAGGTTGGGATACAGGATGAATTGAATGAGACCATTTCAAACCAAAAAAACTAAGACTGTTGCCATTGATAAAATTGAAGGTGTTTATAAATAATAATGAATTATGTGGAATTTATGATTCGGGCTCAAATGTTAGTCTTCTGAATTCCAAAGTAGCAGAAAAGTTATGTCTACATATTCAAGAGAATAGAAACACATTCAAAACAGTCTGTGGCAGGGCAAATTTTTCAGGAAAAATAATTACAAAAATGAGAATCGATAATATCGAAAAAGAAGTTGTACTTTTTGTGGTTAATGAGAAAAATTTTGAGTATGATATTCTACTCGGACTAGATTCTATTTCCGATTTTCAATTAAAACGAGATTTTGATTTGAATATTTTTCAAAGATTAGATATGAATGAAGAGAGAAAGATCGATTATCTCAATAATAATAATGATTAAACCATCAATTTCAATGAAGGGATAAGCAAAATAAGACCATTTGGAAACAAATCAGAGAAGTAATTGAAATTTTAATAAATAAATATGACCATATTTTTGCAAAACACAAGTTTGATATTGGTCAGGTGCAAAATAATGAGGCACATATAAAACTTTTAGAACACAATTTTATAGCAAAAAAACCGTACAGATGCTCAATGGAGAATCAAAAAGAAATAGAATTCCAAATAGGAAGATTGTTGAAAGCGAATCTGATTGAGGAGTCCTCCTCACCTTTTGCATCACCAGTCATTTTAGCATATAAGAGAGATGAAGGGTCTAAAACCAGATTGTGTGTCGATTTTCGTGAACTCAATAAATTAATTGTTCCCGAACCACAGCCTTTCCCATTAATTGATGAAATCTTAGCCAAGACCCGAAATGCAAAATTCTTTACAACATTAGATGTAAATTCTGCCTTTTGGTCGATTCCTATTCGCATCAAAGATAGGTATAAGACTGCTTTTGTGACACAGAATGGTCACTGGCAATGGAAATGTTTACCTTTCGGACTTAAAACATCCCCGGCCATATTTCAACGTATATTGGAAAATATTATCAGAAAATATAACCTGAATTTATTCTGCCTAAATTATATAGATGATATTCTAATATTTATTTCAACATTTGACGAAAATATAGAACATTTGGACAATCTCTTGAATGCATTATGTAATGAAGGATTCAGACTTAAATTTATCAAGTGTAATTTTGCAGAAGAAGAAGTCAAATATTTAGGACATATTGTAGGACACAATACAGTACGACCTATAAATGACAATTTAATTTCCATTAGGAATTTTTCTACACCAGAATACTCGGAAGAAGATAAGGCAATTTTTGGGTAAAGTTAATTTTTATCACAAATATATAAAAGATTCAGCTAGATTATTGGAACCGTTGCATAATTTACTGAGAAAAGATGTAAAATTCAATTGGTCATTGGCTTGTCAGGAAGCTTTCAATAAGGTTAAGGACATCCTTTGTTCTGAGCCAATTCTTGCAATTTTCGACCCAAGTGCCTATACTACTATATATACTGATGCCAGTATTCAAGGAGTAGGAGCTGTTCTTAAACAAAAACAGATTAATGGTGAAATGAAACCCGTAGCGTATTTTTCTAAAAAACTGAATAAATATCAAAAGAACAAGAAAGCAATATTCCTAGAATGTCTGGCAATTAAAGAGGCAATTAAATTTTGGAAATATTGGCTAATGGGACATAAATTTATTGTTGTTACTGACCATAAGCCATTAGAAGGAAAAGAATTTCGTACAAGACCAGATGAAGAGCTGGGTGACATGATGAATTTTCTATCACAATTCGATTTTGAGATTAGATATGAACCAGGAAAAGGAAATGTAGAAGCAGATTGCCTTTCTAGAAACCCAGTTCTGGAAGAAACGGAGAATATGGACGAATGTATAAGAACAGTTAATTTGGTGGAATTAAATGAAATAAAAAACGATCAACAGAATAATCTCTTAAAGATAAATAGTATGAGAAAAACGGTTGTAGAGAAAGAGATACATTACAAATTGTACAAAAATAACAAAAAAATAATTTTGTCGAATGATTTTGGAAAAGATTTGATCAGAAAAGTGCACAAGCATTATCCATATTTGTGCTAGTAAGATAAATAATAAAATCAGGAAGTTTTATTACATTCAGAACATGGATTCACTGACAAAAGAGGTTTGTGGATCATGTGACATATGTTGTAAAAATAAAACGAGAGTAGGTCAAAAGTATGGTCTCCTTTCTCAACTGGGCCCCGCAAAGGAACCATTTGAAATAATGTCATTAGACACAATTGGAGGTTTTGCTGGAAACCGCTCTTCAAAAAGATACCTTCATCTCCTAGTCGATCATTTTACTAGATATGCATTTGCGAGCACTTCAAAACACCAAACAACCGAAGATTTCATCAAATTAATTAATAAAATTCAAGATAAACGACCGATCAAAACACTATTAACAGATCAATACCCAGGAATAAATTCGGAAAAATTCAGACAACATATGAGAAGTTTGAATATACAATTGATTTTCACAACAGTAGATTGTCCTTCTTCTAATGGTCTGAATGAACGACTGAATCAGACATTAGTGAACAGAATAAGGTTCAAACAAAACGAAACGAAAACTAGGGCATGGACGAAAATAGCCGATGAATGTATTGAAGAATATAATAGAACAGACCATTCTACAACGGGATATAGCCCAGAATATTTACTTTGTGGCAGAACTGATCCCATTGCTCCAGAAGAACTTATAGAAGAGAGAAATTTACCAAAAGATAGGAAAATAGCATTTAAAAATTCTTTACGCTATCATGAATACAATGAAAAACTGATCGACAAGAATAGGAAACATTATGATTTTAAAATTGGAGACTATGTTTACGTTGAAAATAAATCAAAATTAAATAGAAAAAAACTTGATGAAATAAGAATAGGACCTTTTCCAATAGTGAAAAAAATTTCTAACACTATATATGAGATAAATATTGGAAATAAAAGAAAGGACAATAATTATTTTCATGTAACTAAGTTGCTCCCATGTGAAAACGCAAACATGTAATGTAACATGTAATATACTTTGTGTGGGGGGATGTAAAAATAAGACTGTTATTTTTAGGGAAAACAACTTTATAACTTCTATGTTCTATGATCTATGTTCTATGATCTACGTTCTATGTCTGAGATTCTAACCTAAGACTAGTTCATGTGGTATTTGTGAGTTATTTTAGAATCCCGAAGAAGTGGCATTGTTTTTGATTTCTTACAGGTTAGTTAGCTATTTCTTCTTATTTATTTTTATTTTATTTCTTTGTATTACTTTGTATAATATTATTTCTTTTTTGTATGTTATTATGTTATATTTTAAACTAAACGAAATAAATCTTACAGATTCAAGACATCAAATCGTCTATTTCTTTGATTATAAAAATAAGAATTGATTACATTCTTATATATATATATATATATATATATATATATATATATATATATATATATATATATATATATATATATATATATATTATAGCCATATATTTGATTTATTTGGACACCATCTGTTATATTGAGATGAATAAATATTATATTATTATACACTGTCCACTGTAGAAATTCATCTATGACAACACCAATTTGGTAAACTTTAAACATATCTCCACCCAATTTCACCATCAGCTGGTCATCTCTCAACCTGTTTGCTCGGAAGACCATCACATCTGTTTTATCCCTATTTAAAATGAAATTGTTTCTTATTAGCCACTCTTGAATCTTGTCGAATATATCCTTACATTTCATCTGCAGTTCATTTATATTACGTTCTGCTATTGAGAAATTAGTATCATCCACAAAATTTGGTTGACTTTACATCTTCGATAGAATCTGCTATAGCAGACATGTCATCAACCATTATTAAAAACAGCAACACCCCAAGGATGCTACCCTGTGGAACTCCAAATTCGTTCTTGAGCCAAGTTGAGAGAGATGTTTGGCCATCTATGGTTACCTTTACACACTGCAAACGATCATACAAATAGGAAGCCGCCTAGCACATAAAAAAGAAAAAAAAAACAAATAGGAAGCGGGCCATTTCAATGCGTTTCCTAAAATTCCATATTTTTTAAGTTTTTCCATCAAATAATCTCTGTTCAGACAATCGAATGCTTTCGAAAGATCCATGAACAATCCTGAGACCAGCTTACCTTCTTCTAAAAATTTCAAAATATTATTTGTGAATTGAAAAATAGCAGTTTGACCGACCCCTAAATATCCATGCTGTGAAGAATGAAATAGTTCACGACTATTGAAATAAGTCGAATTTCGAAATTAATATTTAAAAGAGAAATGAAGTCACGTTCTCATTTTTTACGTTCAAACTCAACTAGTAGTGTATATTTCAAACAACATAATAAAAACGTTGATATGAAAATTAGTAGGAAAAATGATTATGAGGTAGGAAATAGTGTTATGATAGATGTAAAACAAGGAAACAAAAAGGATAGAGTTCAAGCTATAATTGTTAAGAAACTTTCACCAGTCACTTACAGAGTCAACTTATTGCGAATAATTTGTTCATGAAAAGACACGTTAATGAAATGATGAGATTTTATAATTCAAATATATCTGATGACTATAAAATCAATAGAGGATTAAATGATAGTAATTTAAGACGATCTGAAAGATTAAAGAATAAACTGAAGAAAGGTTTTTGATTAATTTGTATAATGATTATAATTGTATAAATATATCTGTACAAACGTATAATATTAATTCTAAGTTGTAAGGTTTCAGTTTAAGATTAAAATTATATAAAAATAAAACAACAAAAAATTCTAAAATAGTAAATGCAAAAAATTTCATTGTGAAATTTAGGGATCAAATTTAATTTGTGAAGCTATCTTTAGAAAGAAGGAAATTGTGGTATGACGTCATGACATATGACTTGTACAAAATCAATCGTACTAGTAGTCAGTCTCAATTGAGAAGTATACGGAGAAACATATGTATTGTAATTATTGTACACGGATATTTCATAATAATGAAGAAGCCGTCACCGGATGAATAATATAGTTAATTATTTATCATCGGAACACCACAGATTGATAAAAAGCAGGCCATATGGAGAACTTTTGATGCAGAAAATAGAATGCCGAAATCAACTATTGAGAAATTTTCCTTCTAAAATGAAAGAAGTTTGTGGTGACTGTTCTTGTTTTTTAATTCATTCATTTTGTTGTATGTTTCGCAAATTGAAAGTACATATGTTTTTTTTGTTGCTGTTGAAGGTATCGACGACTCTTGTTTTATATATCAAAGGTACTCATGCTGTCTGCTAATCTCCTAGAATTATCTCTTTGTTCCATATATATATAATTACATAATACGACCCCATTCTGATCATACGACATATTTTCGATTCTTCATTTGTTACTTCATATTTCATGATAGAATATTGTTAACTCATCAATTTCAAACACGAGATAATGTGGGTGGAATGAATGCCCATTGTAACCATAATACGCTCTTTGTTCTTACAATGTATTTTTGCTATTTTAGCTATTCTTTGTGTGATGCTTAGGAGCACGCCACATTTTGCATTAGAGATAAGTAATGTTATAAATTCTCAGATGCATTGTTTTTTAGTCAGTCAATAATAGATCAGTTCATGACGGTTAGTTCTCATTGAACCTTTCGTCTTTTTCTTGTGAATAAAGTTATTTTAAAAACAAGGTTTTCCATCTCAAAAACATAATTGGCGACGAGGATGGGATGCTAAAATTTTTCCGATATTGAAATATTTTGAATAATAAAATATTTTCAATACGGTTTTTTCGTTATCGAGTTCGATCGAGAAAAGTGCGACGCAACTCATCGAAAACCGAAATTCGAAA
Source organism: Harmonia axyridis (assembly GCF_914767665.1). Classification (NCBI taxonomy): domain Eukaryota; kingdom Metazoa; phylum Arthropoda; class Insecta; order Coleoptera; family Coccinellidae; genus Harmonia; species Harmonia axyridis. The sequence goes on from NC_059505.1 coordinate 19,305,825, forward strand.
AAAGTGCCGGTCGTGAAAGTACGTAAAACTTTCAAGACTTTCAGTTTCAACTGTTAAGGTGACAAGCAACCCTGAGAAGGAAACCCAGAAGCCCTGATCTTTGGAGTAGCGCCCAAGACAACTTCACTACAAGGAATACGAAAAAAAAAGAAGGTTAGCAATCCTACCCGTTATTGACTCCCAGTTTACCCTATTCTGGACAAAAAAATAGTCACCCTTTTTCCCAAAGTTTTGAGTGTAAAACTTGTAGAACAGTTTTACCTAGGTTTCTTTGAAAAACCGACATAAAGAGGTTTTCCTAGGTTACTCATTTAAAAAAACCGATTACCAATTTTCATTCAAGATTACTTCTATAAAACATTTTAAAGGCCGTAAAGCGCAAACTGTCATGAACAGGTTGGTCAGAGAATGTTGACCAATCTTTCACTTATTTCCGGTTGAGATGTTCTTTTAACCCCTGGAGGAGCGGTTTCCCAGAGGTCTCGGAGAATTAATAATTATGTAAATTCACTAAGATGTTATGTGAGTCCGGCACGTCGCTTCAATGGATAGGTCTTTTTAGTTGACCTTCTTTCTCTAGGGACAGGATTGGTTTACTGGGTCAATGAAAATCAATATAAATTTTAAAACTAAATATAATAGAGAAAAATAAAAAATAACCAAAGTAACAATATCCCTTGAATGTTGACTCAACGGCCAAAATTTTATAAAAAACAAAAAAATGTCTCAAATAATCTGTTATTCAAACAAACGAAACAATATACCAACTTTGAATTTGGGAGAATCGGGACTATTCAAATAAACTTATTTTCATCGAAAAAAGCATTACAACATCAACATATAAAGTAAATAACCAAAAAAAAACATTGCCCTTATCCCACGATGCTAGGTGAGTATTTCAGGCCCTGCCTAAACCTAGTTTTAATTTTTTCAAACTGTTCACTCGAAACGTGTAATTCCTTATATAACACTTCACTCCAGATCCGCGAACTCCGATCTAACCTAATTTATTGCAAAACAAATTCTAAACTTTATCCCAGAAAATTCCTATTTTATTATTTCTGACCTAATTCAACCATTCTCAGAGTTGAAACAATTCCTTCTTCCAAAAAACTTAAAATTCCTTCAACTCTCTATCATCTACTAAATTTCCTTTATTTTTTGATTCAACCTTAAAAAAAATTACTCTGATCTTCGAAAGAAATTGTTTTAATCTAAGTCCGGTTTCGCGACCGACGTTTTAATTCTCCACCCTTCTCAATAAGAGGACCCTAAGCGATACTGATTTCTTCTTTCGACCTCTCCAAAAATCGTAACATCATACTTATCTAAGACCGCCCAAACAATTCCTCAAGATACCATGTCAATTAGATCATTGGTTAGAACATTTTTTCATCTTTTTCCAATAAGAGTCCTTACCTCTACTTCAAACTACATTTTTCTGTCGATCTCAGCAAGAAACATACTTCAACTCCGCCTAAGACCTTTTTGCTGCGTCATCTGAGAACGACCCAGACGGTTTTTCGCATGTATCGAACTCAGATAAGTCAAGATTTCCCCATATCTAAATTATTTTTCTTATCCGTAAAAAATATATCGATTTCACCAACGCCGTGAGACGGTAACTGAGAAAAGTATTGATTGAAAAATAAAACATCCTCATTCTAAAATAAGATCAGTTTACATAAGTCGCGATCACTCTTTTGAATTTAACGTATATTCCCTCTGCATAATAATTCCAATAATTTCAATAATTTCCAAATATCCGCTTTACTACATCACACCCTTATCCGAAAAAGTTGTGGCATCGGATGCCATAACTTTTCCCTTACTTTTATCCTCATTAATTTAATAGTCCTTCCTCTCCAATAATCACAATAACTGTAACTCCCATATAAAAAATGATACTGGCTCAAATTGAGTTAAAATTTTTCATTCTTAAACTAAAAACTCATCATTATCAAATATCAAACTGCTTACTAACAGATACAAAATAAAACAAAAACCTATTAACCAAACTTTTCAGAAGCTAATCTTAAAGAAAAACTATGTCATCTCTACCTACCCTAAGGTCTTAAAGTCTATGGTGGTATGTTTTCCGACATTATTCAATAATTCATATCAAATATTATTTACTCAAATAAAATGAGAAAGATAAAATCCAAATCCTAATATGAAATAAAACAAAAAAATCAATTCAAAATATTTTTCTCTTATGCACTTCACTAACTCCAGCATGGAGTTTGTTCACTATTCGGGATTTCAAAATTTCACTATCGCGGCACTTCCTGGTTCCATAATACTGCTTCCTAAGGTTGTCTGGTTGAATGGTACGGTATTTCTTCCATGGATCTCATCTTCGTCACTGAAATAACCTTTTACTTCGATGTCCATCATGGTTCTGGTGATCTTTTCTTCTTCTTCCTGCTGACGATTTATTCCTCTCATAGAACTTATACTTTATAGACTGGCTAGCTACGACGTCTACTGTACAGTGCATCCCATTTTGGGTGAGACAGCCAGGTTTCTCGCTTGTTATTTAAGATAGAGCCTTGCGGTTTTCACGTTCCTGTCCTACTTTTTCGTGAAACTCAAGTTGGTCTAATCAGATTTTGCATAACTGTTTCCGTTCAAGAGATACAGGGCGATTTTGGAAATTGATACTTTTCGGACCCCTCCTTTATCTCCGAAGTTAGTAGAAATAATGCTGAGGTAAAAATTACATAAGGATCAGAATTCTGCGTAGAATCCAGTGGCGTACACAATTTTTTTTTTCGGGGTATGGTTTTGAAGATTCAACACAAACTTATATTTTTTCTAATGAAACACCCTGTATATTATTACTTCGTTGGATTCGTAATTTTTTTTCCTTCAAAATGATGTATGATACCATGTAGGTAGGATGTTCAGAAATATAAAAAAACACTAAAACATCAAATAATGATGGTTTTTAGCACCATCCCCACATTTATAGGTAACCGGCTCTACATCTTAATGTTTGATCTAGAACTAGAAACTAAAACAGTGGATACGGAACCTTCGGAGGGGGTACAATTAGAAAGACAAGTCCATGATTAAATGTTTGTATGCCAATATCAACAGCCTAAACAATAAAAAGGAATTAGTTAGGCACTATGTGGAGAAGAATGGCGTCCAATGCTTGATGATGGTTGAAACAAAAACAAAAGAAAACCAAAGTGTGAAATATAGGAACTGGGATATGATAATCAGACACGGCAACATTTTAAATGAAAATACAAGAGGAGGGAGCATGGTCCAGGCCAGGAAAGAAGTCTCAATAGGAAAATCAAACCCACCACATCTCAATAATCCATGGAATGAAGTGTTACACTTTACAATATCTTTTAAAAATGAAAAAATACATATATTTCTGGTATACATGCATCACTCGAGTACCTACATTGAAGAAAATCTATTGGTGAAGGCATCCCAATTCAAGTACTCAATAATAATAGGAGATTTAAACATGACTAACCGGAAGAAAAAGCAACTGAATAACTTTACCAAAAACTCTGACTTTGTTGAAATAAGAATTCCACCTACCTTTTTAATGGAAAATAACCCAGACAGTTCTCCAGATAGGCTTTTATGCACCAAGAATATTTTAAATAATATTAAAAACATTGAATTAACTCCAGACTTGGGTTCCGACCACCTGGCAGTAGAATTCTCCCTGGATCTGGAATGTAGCCCTATGACATACCCCATGGAAACAAAATATAACTTCTCAGCGTGTAAAATCAAGAAGGTAAATGAAAAAATGCGCGGAATGATAAAACCAGAAACACCTATAACTCCAGATTATATTTCATGGCTCACAGAACAACTCTCAGACACAATACTAGCACAAACTCCAAAAATCACAGTCGGATATCACAACCAGAAAATTCCACCATATATTTTGAGGCTTATAAAGATCAAAAAACAATTATATAGAGAAATTCACGAAAACAGCGACCCCAACCTAAAGAGAAAATTTAATGCCCTAAATAAAGATATCCATAAACTCATAGGCAACTATCGATCTCATAAATATTTGGAGGCATGTAAGGAAATTGAATACCAGAAAGGAAGAACTTACTGGAGATCAATAAAAAAACTTTCAAAGTATAACTCGCACAACATCACGGAACCAATTGAAGTTAATGGAAAACCAGTTACCAAAAATCAGGAAATCGCCGATGCCTTCTCAACCTACTTCCAGAAAATTTTTGAAGTATGTGAAGATCCGACATTCGAGGTCAACCACAGGGAACAAATTGAGGATTGGTACAAAAATATTTTTCCTACCCTAAGAATTGATGATGATATCACACCTATAGATCAAAATGAATACTTCGAAGCCCTAAATCGTGGTAAAAACACTGCTCCAGGATATGACAATATTCCCAGAAGCATCCTAAAAAGGCTAGATCTATCAATACATCTTGAAATAATCCGAATCTACAACTATTGTATTCAGGAGTCTTGTTTTCACAAAATTTGGAAAAGGGGACTATTAATCACAATCCCTAAATCAAAGGCAGACACCAGGAGGCTCGAAAACTACAGACCAATAACCCTACTCCCAGTAATTGGAAAGAACCTTGAGAAAATAATCAAATCTAGGATGATGAACATACTAAGCCACAAGATTCCCAATTTCCAATTTGGTTTCAAACAGAAAACATCGACTATCCACCCACTGATCATACTCACCCAGAATGTACAATGTAAAAGAAAAGAAGGAAATAGTACGGCAGCAATATTTATGGACATACAGAAAGCGTTCGACAGTGTTTGGCACGCTGGACTGATTTACAAACTACATAATCAGGGCTGTCCCACATATCTCCTAGGGTTCATTAATGCATTTCTCACAGACAGGACAATCCAGGTGAAAGTCAAGAACTCACTTTCCAAAGAGTTCACACCTAGACAAGGCCTTCCACAGGGCTCACCTCTATCTCCAGTACTGTACAACTTGTACTGCTACGATATATATAGCTACAACTATCCAACAGAACAACACATAGAGAAGGAAGCATACTCCCTACAATTTGCTGATGATACACTACTAATTACCCACAGCAAAACACTAAAAAAATGTGTGGAAAGGCTACAAAAACTCACAGATATAACAATAGCATGGATGAGACGTTGGCGGATACAACCTAACCCAAAAAAATCTAAGCTGATAATATTCAACCATAATATAAAGAACAACTCCCCAGGTATAAAAATTGGCAATGATACAATTAGACCAACAACTAAGTGCAAGTATTTGGGAATACACGTGGACAACAAACTCAATTTTAAACACCATATGAAGGTACAGAAAAAAGCAGCCATCACACGGACACTTCAGATCACTTACGTACAAGAACTTAGGAACATCAAAACAGGCAGTTCAATTTATAAGATGATATGCAGACCGTTACTGGACTATGGTGGCATAATATTCTCGAATGCGACAAAAACCTGTCTTAATAACCTGGAAATAGCAGAAAGAACTTGCCTTAGAAAGATAACAAAATTGAGACATCCCAACAATCCCTTACACAACCCCTCCAACACTCTATTATATGAAACAACAGAAGTGGAGCCAATACTGACGAGACTGCATAGGCTGGGCATGAAATTTATCAAAAACCAAAATAACAGAAATATTATGGAACCACTAGTACACCGCTATAATAGAGAAACCACTGAAAAGGCAAAACTACCAGCGCTCCCACTTTATGAACACTTGCTATCCCTAGAATAGTATTTATATTGCAACTACTATATTTTTTATATAAAATGTATTTAATCGAGATTACTGGCTGGAAGACTTCGGTCGATAGCCGTTTGATGTGTAGTCAATAAAGTTCTCTCTCTCTCTGATGGTTTTTTTGTTAAGGGGTCATGAATTCCCCAAGTTTCAATAGGAGGATTATTACTTTTGATTTTTAAAAAGTAGTAGGTCATTGATGATACGAACATTCTTGTTGTTATTATGGCTACTATGCATTTGGCAGCATTGTTTTATCAAGCAAGCGTTGGGAAGAAAAAACCAATCTGATCTAGCGGTCATCACAATGAATTATTGTTATTATTATTGATTCTTTTTTTATATGGGAAATTCATTGCCAATTAGCAAAAAAACCATCATTATTTGATGTTTTAGTGTTTTTTTATATTTCTGAACATCCTACCTACATAGTATCATACATCATTTTGAAGAAAAAAAAATTACGAATCCAACGAAGTAATAATATACAGGGTGTTCCATTAAAAAAATCATAGGTTTGTGTTGAATCTTCAAAACCATACCCCGAAAAAAAATTGAGTACGCCACTGGATTCTACGCAGAATTCTGATTCAGATATAGTTTTCACCTCAGCATTATTCCTGATAACTTCGGAGATATGAGAGGGGTCTGAAAAGTATAAATTTCCAAAATCACCCTGTATCTCTTGAACTGAAACAGTTATGCAAAATCTGATTTGACCAACTTGAGTTTCACGAAAAAGTAGGACAGGAACGTGAAAACCGCAAGGCTCTATCTTGAATAACAAGCGAGAAACCTGGCTGTCTCACCCAAAATGGGATGCACTGTACTGCTGATCCACTAGCATGCTTCAACCATTACATCTTGGTTTCAAGATTCAGGATTCTCTGAGCATCTTCTTCATCCTCAGTTTTATCGTAATCCCATCTCCTTCTTCCTCCATAATATAATCTTCTTCAGTCAACATATCTTCTTCCTCGTCTTCTTCTCAGCTTTTCTCTAAAGCTCCTCTTTATCTAAAGCCCATTGATTGATCAACACTCTAACCAGTTTATCGAAAAGGTGATAGTCACTTCTCAGGTAATATTAAGTTAGAATCCACATTGATCTGTATTGTCTGACGTCATGATAGCATTTCAGTTTTGGACATCAACACACATAGTTTGAAGTTAGGTTATTCCGTTAACTAGGATTTGATCCATCCATCTTCCTGAAGATTACTTCCATCCTTCGTTGTAGACTGTCTTCAATTCGCAAATTTCCATAAAATATTACAAAAAAAAATATAATCTGTGCATTATTTAGTTCAAACTAGATATCATTATCTCCCTTAAAATTTCGTAATCAATCAAAATAAAAAACTCAAACCAACTAATTATATGAACATAACCACCATAAACGTTCATTGAATTTCCCACAAAAAAAAAATTCCATATATTTTACTGTCAAACCCTTGGGTTGAATGTCTCCTTTATATTGTCTCAAATTATCTATTCTGATTTCCAAATAAAAAACTATTCCATTGAACAAATCATCAAAAATCTTTAAACAGTTACTCTCTTCTACTATTCATCTCAATAATCTGATAAAATTTTTGATAGTGATCTTATCACTATCTTAAAAACACTTAAAGAGCGTTCGGCTGCTGAAGGCCACTTCTATAAACTAATCGGTAATAGAAGAGGGGTGCGGAAGTCGTCTCAATGACAACTATCATCACCCAGAAGCCCGGACATGCCCGCTCTATAGCGCTCAAAATCTCCAAAAGAAAATTTCTGTACGCATATACAAAGTATATGCGTACTTTATTATCATTTTGAGCAATTTGTTGCCTCTAAGCCGAAAAATATAAAGCATGGTTAAGACCAATTTAAGTCAACTTGTGTCCGAGAACAAAGACACAAGAATCAGGGCATGGTAACTCTTTTTTCAGGTCGAAAAGGTTCAAAAAGATCCCATCATCCTTTTTCATACAAGACGATGTCACAATCAATAGTACTCAAGTCAAATTCAGTATATTCATCAAAAATCCGATATCCCTTACTTTTATATATACATATACATATACATATATATATATTTTTTTTTCAATCACCTTTCCGGGAATTACGAGATACCACCGAACTCTCAGAGCCAAAGTGGAATCAAGAGCTATGACATACATATATATATATATATATATATATATATATATATATATATATATAGCTGAAAAATATAATAAGTTCTTAGTTGATAAAATTCCCATTATGCTAAGTGATTTGGGTGATGAAGTATTTTCTTGTAATTTACCAGATAACCCCAGATCAATTGTTTTACATCCAACTAATCCTAATGAAATAGTCGAAATAATTAAGAAAATAAAGAATAAATACTGTAGTGGCGATGATGGAATACCTGTCAATATTATGAAATATTGTGCAGATGAGATAAAGGGTGTCATTTCATATATAGTCAACAATTCTCTTAAGTTTGGAATTTTTCCCAAGAACTTGAAATTAGCGTTGATAAAACCCATTTATAAAAAAGGAGATGATACTTGTTTTGAAAGTTACAGACCTATCAGTATACTGTCCAGTTTTTCCAAAATATTTGAACATGTAATGTGTGAAAGACTGTTGATATTTATGAAGGAGTGCAATCTGTTTAATGACTCTCAGCATGGCTACTTGGAGGGTCGATCTGTTCAGACTGCATTATATCAGTTTACAGAAAGGGTTATAAGACTTCTGGAGGAGGATAAACTTGGGTTGGGTTTGTTTGTTGATCTGGCGAGTGCTTATGACTGTTTGTTCAGACCTTTTCTTTTAATAAAACTTGAAAAACTGGGTATTAGAGGTAGTGCAAAAGACTGGATAGCTTCATATCTTTCCGAGCGTTCGCAGAGAGTGTCTATTGTTAAAAATGGCAAAGATGTAAAATCAGATATAATTGAATCAAATTATGGGGTACCTCAAGGCAGTGTTATAGGACCCATCCTATTCATAATTTTTATAATAGATATATGTGATGTTATTGAAGACATCCTAAAACTGTTAACTTCTTTTGTTGATGACACAAATTTGATGATTGGTGGAAATGATTTTGATGATATCAAGGCAAAAACACTCTCAATATATAATAAATTAAAATCGTGGTTTACAAAGAATAAATTATTTATGAATGAAAATAAAACATCAGCTGTGCTATTTAGCACAAGCAGATCGCAGAAAATGAGGGAAAATGTGTTGGATTTAAATGGTTGTAATGTCAAGATTGTAGAGTCAATTAAATTTTTGGGGGTATATTTGGATGGTTTTCTTAAATGGTCATATCACATAGATTACCTGTCAGGGAAGCTATGTAGTGTAGGATTTGGAATCAGAACCTTATCAAAGTATTTGAGTCTAAATAATTTAAAAACAGTTTATTTTGCAAATTTTGAATGCCTCTTAAGATATGGAATTATTTTTTGGGGATCAAGCTCAGAGGTCAATAAATTGTTTGTGTTGCAAAAAAGGGTGATGAGGTATATTTTTAAAATGACTTCAATTCAATCATGTAGGGGATTATTTAAGAGAAATAAACTTTTAACAATTTTTGGTATTTATGTATTGGAATGTTTGCTTTTCTTTTTCAAGAACAAAGATATTTTTTCAGTTCACACAATTATATTATATTATATTATATATAATTACCCTTTAAGATCGCAGAACTTACATTATCCTATACATAGGTTATCTCTATCAGAAAAGCACCCATCTTACATGTGTATTAGATTGTACAATAAACTACCTGATAGGATTAAACTGTTGAATGATTTTAAGAATTTTAAGAAAAATGTCAGAGATTATTTGATTTGTTTAGAACCATATTCTCTTTATGATTATTTAAGTTAATTTTAGTATTTTTGTGGATTTTGGCAATTTGACACTATTTCTTTTATGTATAGTACACTGTACAGACATATTATGAAATAAAGAGTATTATTATTATTATTATTATATATATATATATATATATATATATATATATATATATATATATATATATATATATATAATAGATAACAATGTTATCTATTAGATATATTGCGATCAATAATTTTCTTACGAATTATATATATATATATATATATATATATATAATACGCAGGGGGGCTCATGCCTTCAGGGGTTGACGTCCCCGCGTACCCGAGTCGCCCGGTGCCCGAAGGTTGGCAGCCTCGGGTACTGAGAAGATATTGCTCCCATTACGAGAAGCCAAAAGCAACAGGGCGGTGAGGGGATGCGGGCTGGCCCCTCTCGGAGCCGTCCGGAGGATCAGCCTGGTGGGAGGGACTGTGGTGCGAGCGGCGCAGCCTCCCGAGATGGTACCGCAAGACCCCCCATGCTCGAGGTAGGACAGGCCCTTAGTTTGGACGAGGTAGAACCTCGGCCCGCTCAGGTGCCAAGACGAGACGGGAGAGCACGCTGGACAGAGGACGACAACGTCATTCTTATGCGTGCTCACTTTGTAGCTAAGACTATGGAAGAAATATCAGATAGAAATTATCGTCAAACCTTGACCGAGACCTGGAACGACCTAAAGCCTGGCAAACAGCTATACACTAACCTTCTGGCAAATCGGGTGAGATGGATTATTGAGAACCAGAAGTTCTCTAGCGTAGAACTTGCATCCATCAAAGAAAGCATCTGGCCGCTGGCAGCAATAGTGGTCGAAGAACAAGAACAGCTTGAAGAACAGGAACTGCAGCAAGAACAACAGCATGCAATAGACACAAGCACTCCACCAGCCAAACGAGCTGAACAATTGCTAAAGAGAAACATCCTCCTCTTTTCGGGAATGAACCCTGCAGACAGACCCAAGATCCCCAGATTGAAAGGCTCGCATGATATGCTGGCAGTAGTTCGCATGATAGACGCAACGATTGGATCAAACATATCGAACACCTCTACCCTAAGCGATATCGTTGATCTGGTCTACGCAGGCGCAATCACGGTGTGTGAGGAGATGGGCAAACCTATCACACAGGCACATACAAAAGCAAAGAAGCATCCACCTCCCTGGAAAGCCCACCTGGAAGGAAAAATAAATAAGATTAGGAGAGAAATCGGACCATTGCATACTTACCTGAATGATGAGCCTGTGTCCAGAAAGGTTCATAAAGCAGTCCGAAAAATAGCATCTGAATACCGAATACCAGCTCGAACACCTGAGCTGAGGGAGAAACTGCAAATACTGTATGACAACCTGAAACAGAAAATAAAAGCTTTTGGTAACCGCATGAAGAGATACAACGAGAGAACAAAAAGATATCACAACAACCAGCTCTTCTATAAGAATCAAAAGCAATTCTTTAGGAGCTTGGAAGACGACACAAGAGTTGAAGGCGAACCCCCAAAGACAGAGGACATGTACAATTACTGGCATGCCATATGGGGTAAAGACAAGAAACATGACGATAGGGCAAGCTGGATAAAGGAAGCTGAATCCGAAAGTTGGAAATATGGTATGGAGGACATAAAAATATCTAGAACCGATGTGCAATGCGTGATCAAAAGAACGAACAACTGGGCTGCGCCGGGACAGGACAAAATTCAGAACTACTGGTGGAAACACTTTACGAGCACCCATCAAGCTCTGGCTAACCTTTTTCAGAAGTCGCTGCTAGACCCAACCGTTATCCCAAAATTCTTGACACTGGGCACCACCTTGATGATACCGAAGGGAAATATAACATCAGACCCCAAAAACTTCCGCCCTATAACATGCCTGCCAACAATATACAAAATACTCACGGGCACCCTGACTATGCACATCTGGAAGCATGTGAGAGAACACCATATTTTGGCCCGAGAACAAAACGGTTGCTGCAAGGATGCGAAGGGGTGCAAGGAACTGCTGCTTATTGACCAGATCATTACCGGACAGGCGAAGAGCAAGCTCCGCAATATATCAATCGCTTGGATTGATTACAAGAAGGCCTTTGATTCGGTGCCACATTCTTGGTTACTCAAAGTACTAAGACTGTACGGAATATCAGAAAAAATAATAAATCTTCTAGAACATCTAATGAAAGAATGGAAAACAACATTACTGATCGAGACCAAGAATGGAACAAACAAAACGAGAGAGATAGCGATCAAGTGCGGAATTTTCCAAGGCGACACTCTAAGCCCGCTCTGGTTTTGCCTGGCGTTGAACATCCTCAGCAAGATACTCAATAAATCCAGGTATGGATACGTATTAAATAAAACCAGAAAATTGAAAGACACTGTTCGCAGCAACCGAAGCCGAACTGAGAAGGCTGTTGGAAATTGTGTCCTCCTTCAGTCAAACAATAGGTATGGAAATGGGACTGGATAAGTGCGCGGTACTGAACGTAAAGAGGGGAAAGATTGTGGATGGAGATGAGATAAAGCTGTGGGACGACTCTATAATAGCATGCTTAAAACCGCATGAAGCATACAAGTACCTTGGCATACAGCAGGCCCTAGCTATTAGAACAGCCGATGTGAAAGAAACACTAAGAACAAAATACTTCACAAGACTAAAGAGTTTACTAAAGGCTAAACTCAATTCTAAGCCACTTTTCACATCAATCAATATATGGGCCTTACCCTGCTTGAGCTACTCATTCGGGGTCGTACGCTGGACATCTGCCGAGCTGAAGGCATTGGACATTCAGACAAGAAAGCTACTCACCAGGTATGGAGTTCATCATCCCCACTCCTCCGCTAGTAGACTCTACATCAGTAGGCATGATGGAGGTAGAGGGCTCCAGAACATCCAGATAACTCATAATAAAATAATATAAGATATGAGAAACTACTTCAGGTCAAAAAACTCACCTTTCTATGAGACTATATGCCAGGCGGATGACTTCTCGGCACTGCAGCTGGCAAATTCTTCCGTCAACCTAGAGGAGCGATCAATGGAGCAGCTCTCGGAGGAGTGGCACAGTAAAGCTCTCCACGGCAGATACCCCGGAGGTTTAAAATCAGATAATGTCTTAAGATCGGAGTCATTAACTTACCTCAAAGCAGGATACCTGTACCCGGAAACTGAGGGCAGAATCGTGGCAATACAGGATCAGGTGGTCCCCACACGAGCGTACATTAAAAGAATAACAGGCCGCAATATACCCACAGACGTCTGCCGGAAATGTTCCAAATCCCTGGAAACAATACAGCATGTAACATCCTCATGCCCAATACTGGCTCCAAAGGACTACATGGAGCGCCACAACGCGATGGCAAAGGTTTTTCATAGGGAACTCGCGAAGAAAACAGCTCTTATACGGGATACGGGGACGCTTTATACTTACCAACCATGCAGCGTCCTGGAAAACGATGTCTACAAACTGTACTGGGATACAACTATGGTCACGGACAGGGCAATATCGCATAACCAGCCGGACATAGTTCTGTTTAATAAGACCGAAAAATTAGTGCAGATAATAGACATAACGGTACCCGCCGATGATAATATCGCCCGAGCGTACACTGAGAAACTCACCAAATATCATGACCTCGCGTTTGAGCTGAAAGAAATGTACGGTCTGAGGAAAACATCAATTCTCCCACTCATAATATCGGTAAATGGCCTGGTGGAGACACACATGATTGAAAACACGAAACGTCTACAATTAGATACTTACCTGATTAGCCAAGCACAGAAAGAGGTCATCCTAGGTACCACGCGGACAGTCAGAAGAATTCTTACTAGCTCCTGAGTACAACCTTGGTCGCTGTGGTGACCCGGTTGTCTTGGATCCATCCCGCTTGTCGGTGAATTAAAAAAAAAAAAATATATATATATATATATATACTTCGAAAATGTGATTACGAGATCCCTGTAAAATTTCAACGCTACGAGGTCCATGTCTTATAAACCAACAATCCGAGATCCTTTCCTATATACCCTATATACATTGTATACCGCGTGGCAATGAGATCCGTTCAACGTTGCCACTAAGACGGATCTCGTTAGATGTGAGATAAGTATCAAAATCTTTGTATATCGATAAGGGTCAAAATCGCATATTCGTCGGATCTCGCAAGATGCAGAACATGTCGTGTACTTGGAATATGTATTTATGCCAACGCCAGAGTCAATCATTGTAGCAGGTGTTCCTATTTCATCATTTTTAGGGCTGAACTCTGTCATAATCTCACCGATTTTTGAGTGGTCGAAATTTAAGTTTCGACTCCCTGTTGATGAATTCGTCTTCAAATGTAAATCTGTTTGCGTGTTTGTATACACGAAACATTCGAGATGAAGGACAGTGTACTTGGGTGGTTTCGTATCGCGAAGTTCGTTAACTGGTAAAATCTGACCAAGATTTTAGTGAATATGTCTTTTAGAAATGTTGAGTTTCTATTTATTTCAAAACTATGAGTTTGACTTGAATGAAATTACGCACTCCCTTGAAATACGACAATTTGAAGCCTTCCGTGAAATTTCATGTTCCTCAGTGAACCAGAACCATAGAGCAATTGAAAAGGATATCGAAAGGCGACTATCAAATATCTCTGATACCACAGAACCGATAGGATCGAGTTTTCAGAGGCTTTAACTAAAACACAGCCCGGAACTGCGAAATATAAAGCTGATCATATCATCAGTATAATCAAATATAGACCAAGGATAATTCAAGAAAAATATGGAAGATGCCATAATGAGAATTTCGGTAATTGATCTTTCGAACGGGTTGCATTTTTACGCATATATATGAAATAAGCATTTCAAGCTTGTTTGCAAAATTTCGGGTGCCTTGCTAGAATAAGGTTTGAAGTAGTCATACTCATTTCAATTAATTTGAAGAATAATTGATAAAAGTAGTTTTTCCTCCACGATTTCTTGCCAACACTTATATGTAGGGTTTAGCCAATAACTGGATTGTAGTTTGATTAATTCAATAATTTTGGTTTGAATCGAATTTCAGTATTGAATTTAGGTGAAAATTCAACATTTTGAGTTTTAAGGAACATTATAGATCGAATAGTTCCTCTCACTTATCAATCAGATTTAAAAATGTTATTATCAGAAGTGGAAGTGACGCTTTTTATTAGGCCGTATATTGAACATAACTAAAAACATAATTATATTTCAGTAACAAAACATTCATTTTCTGGAAATTAAACAGATAATAATCTACAACAGTATCAGTTATTAATGAATAATGAATACATTGTTCCTAGTAAAAACACTGTCCATTTCGTTATAAATGTTATTTGCCTCAAAATTTTGGTCACCGAATCAATTTAATCATTCTGAAAGGTTTTCGATATAATTTGCAAAATACAGACGGAACGGAAATATATTCTAATAACTTCGTCTGACATCATGGCGACTTCAACAAGCTTCTCCAAATTTCCTCGAATGTCAGTATTAACACTTTCATTGATTCCCCTAAATGCTCTTGTGTCGATAGGAAAATGATCATGTTCACTAGATACTTTATCATTTTACGATTTTCCCTAACCTCATTATTAACACTGTTATGAATTTGCTTGAGCACTGTACATAGTAGGTATTTACAATATTTTGTTTCACGAACAATTCAGATTTTATAGCCGGATGAATATGTTTTTTGGAAATTTCATGTTTACTCGTAAAACAAGGAATTTCAAGTTATCGTATCCAGTCGAAACGAAAGGGCTTTTTGATTGAAATGTAGCAGGCAGTATCAACAGAAAAGTTTGTTTTGAATTTCGTTACCGGTTAACCAAATGAGTTTTTCGTGAATGGTTTTTGAAAGAGCACAATAATAATGAAAAGCTAACACAGTCACCGTTACTTGCACGGTTACTTGACACAACCTTATGTTAGAAATCACTCGATTACTCAAATTGACCGATCAAGAAATTCAGAATTCACTCAGATTTAACGAAATGAAACAAAGAAAACAAAAAATTTGTGCATCCCAAACTTTCTCTCATTTTAACACGTTATTCTAACTAGCGATTCGTATCTTGGTCGGCTGGTCAATGTTACCAAGTATTCCAATTATCCGCATGGGATTCACTCAACCCAGGATACAATTCAAATTGTCCTTATATTTCTACTTGAGTAATACTCATGCATATTCTCTCAAGAATATTATATTCAGAGAGGAGTTTTTAATCAACATATTTTTTCGATAATTCAGAAATATTCCTCAGAAGATTAATTTCATTTTAATAACATAACATAACATAACATACTTTATTGATCCTGTGAAACAATAACAATAATTTCTGTTTGTTTTCTTATTTATGTGATAATTGAAAACGTTTTGTGGAAATACGTGTTATATGCTATTGACTAAATTTCAGGCAATGCACAAAAAAAAATAGAATATAGAGTCCGAGAAAGAAATGAAATACAAGAAAAATTAACGAGAATGAGAAACACTTTATGTTTTTTATGTCTGATTCTCATACATTATATAGGTAAATTTTTTTTCTGATAAAATTAAGGATTTATCAGTATTATTTTCTTAACATGTATAAAAATTGACGAGGGAAATTGTTTCGCTGTCAAAAGCAGGTTCAATTGGTTTTGATATATTTTCTACCCCAACTGTATCATGAAGAACCAATCAAAATATACCTCTACTTCTAGGACATTGTTGTTATAAAATATAAAGTTCCAAGACAATGAACACCAAGTTGAACGTTTTATGTCCTATTGTCTACATATTAAAATTGATATTGTTTTCGAACTATAATATATATTGATATTGTGTGCTAATGTCCTGAAAGTGGAGGTTATATGAGCAAATATTTCGATTCATTTGAATCATACTATAATATAATACATCATTTTAATATGACTCGTTTCTGCTTATATTTGGATCTCTGCCTAATACTTCGACTAAATACTATAGATGATTAGAGATTATAAAAATTTAACTCCAAAGTTTTATATATGTATAAGCAGGTGATATTGCTTTCATCGATATAGAAAATAGAATGCAGGTATCAAATCTCAAGAAAGATGTGCACCACTTGCTCATCAGGTAACACATTTCATCGAAATAACATGAGTTACTTATTAAAAGATAAAACACTTCGAACAAATAATTCTATTTTCCTATATATATAAACATGGGATCAATGCATCGTTAATATCTATATACTTTATTGTGTAAGTACACACGAATATTTTAATATTCACACAGATACATATAGTACTTACATCGTTTTATCTAAGACTGTACATTGCTGTACATTGTTTTGATTGAATATTGTGAAATTACACTGTATGATATCATCTTTCATCAGTTTTTTCGAGTTTACCCGTTGTTAAACTCGACAGCTCTTGTCACCAAAATCAAAATACCTTTGATAAAAAGAATTTATGGTTTCATGAAATAGTCCTGTCGATTACTATTTCGGAATCTCATTTTTCCTGTGAAAAATTATGAAAAACACAAACCAAAATAATGTGTTTCTAACGAGAAGCATTCGTGAAAGATCCTTGTCTTGAACTCAGATTTTTGTTGCCACCAGCACTCATGTTTTTTGTTGAAATATTATTCAGCAATGCGTTTTTTCGAAAAAATGAAATGCCGTTAAATTATCACTTACCACAATATATTGATTAAAATAAATTGCCTTGGTATTTGATGAATTTTTCAAAAATAAATCATTTATTTTTAATATGTACAATACCACTTCGGATATTTCAAATTTGATATTTTGAATTTTTTTTGGATGACGCACGGGTTTCGTCTGAAATAATAAAATCTACTTATGTCTCTGTATGATGATATTTTCAAATGAACGATATTGTTATGATCATGCAGAGAAACAGTTTTTAGTTTTTTAACGAAAACCGTGCATCGAATTGAAAAAAGTTAGATTATCAACTTTGGTGAAAAATGATTGGGAATTTCGAGAATAATTTTTATTTGAGGAAAAATATGTGGTATACTATCAATGTCTACCGAAATAGGCAAGTCATTTGACCTGCCTATTTCCGGCCTATTTACCCACTGGTGGAAATAAAAAAAAAGGTGATAGATTAAAGAATGCCTCTTGATTCATAGTACATGAATGACAACTTTCATTGAAATATCGGAAGTGTTATTGGAGATATTAAAAATGAATTAATTATTTTCGAAAACTTTACCACCCTGAAAAGGTCAGGACATATGTTCATATGAAGTTTTTTTCTTAAAATGGGCACCAAAATCACCTCCATGGATATTGACATTCAATTACACTCTGTATATAAGAAGCAGTGCTGGTTATTCATGAGTCTGTTTCTGAATTCGTTCATTTCGTGATGAATTGCCTGATTAGTATTCTTACGCAACGCAAATGAACCACAATTATTGGCATTAGAGCTTCAAAATCAAGCAGTCGTGGATGATAGTTATTTTCTATACAAGTGGGATAAAATTATTATTATTATATGAGTGTGTATGTTGAAAACGAGTGCGTAGCACGAGTTATGTAAGCACACGAATATATCAATAATGATGCATTATCAAACATTTATATAGTACGACGATTAATCTACGACTGCCTATAATGAACAAAATATAACACAACATTGTACTGTTGTTGATATCATTTCCCTCGAAATCATAAGAATATGTTTATTACATTGATGACTACTTGACGTCAAACAAGTTGGTTTGCAAACAACGCCTTTTTAGAAAAATATTCAGCTGGTATTCAATGTGTTTGATCCAAATGAGTTATTCAAAAAGACTTCCACATTATACAGGGTGTTTCATTCGAAAACGGAAATACTTCCTGGTGCATAGGTGGCACCAAGGCGGTTCTGGGGATACCCCATTTATTGGGTCTTACTGTCTTCATAGTCGAGATACAGGGTGTTTTATGAATTTCACCCGTTTCTTTCTGAAGCCATATCGAACGAACCACCCGGTATATTTTCTTCATATTTGGCAAATATATTCCTGATTGAGAGCCCAAACGTATCATGCAATAACCGCCTCGAAAATCCATGTCTGGGTTAACAAAAAATTATGAATCGTTTGAATCCTCGTAACAACACCCTGTAGATCGGAATTTTGATAATCTGAACTAAAAACTGAACTGGGAGGTGTACTTCAAATTTTAGCGCAGACAGTTTTACTGCACAAATTTTCAACGTAAAAGTGAAGTTTTTAAACTTCGATACCTGAAAGTGGTTTGAAATGACTTCTAACAATAAATCATGAAAAATATTGAATTCTTAATTATTTCAAGATTACTTTGTAATTCATTTCTACATTGGTTGTTTGTCACCTATGCACCTGTGAAATATTTCTGTTGCCCAATGAAACACCCTTTATAAAAAAGCAGTTACGGCTATTGGTAGAGTTTAAGTTCTTTAGAGTGAATTCTTTTCCGAAAAATATGTAACTTAATGAAGTTTGAGTTGTGTAGTGAATTCTACTACGTAACGCGAATGGATCAAATTATGTGGTCCAATAGCTCAAAAATGAGGAGGTCGTAAAACATAAAGTACATTTACGGTAATTCGATTAAACATCGCTATTTGCTTTTTAGTTCAAATTATGTGTCAAGACAGCGTTGAACACAAAAATTTTACAGACTTATATCGATACAGTGTTGGTTTAGAAAACTGATATGAATGCGTTAAAAATTACCTTCGTCTGGGCAAATTATACCTGTCAACGCTTGAAGTGCCCCCTGCATATCGGTCTCCTCTTCCAGATGACACCAGATGACGGGCCGTCGTGGTAGAATGAAGGAACGTCGATATTATGCATAACTCTAACGTTTGTTTCTTTTTCTAAAACGGTCATATACAGAGTGTTCATCAATTTTTCAGTATCGATTGAAATAACAGAATAGCTCTTAGGAACCAATACAATTAATATTACTTCCGAACGAACCATCAAACGTTTTGTATATTTTTTGTTCCGAAGATGCAGGATATTCTCCGGCAAATACGAAAATATTGAAAAGCAATAACTTTCAAGCCACAGGATGATTATTATGGTTTGATATTCTATTACTAATACATAACCTTCGAATTCTAATAAATGTTCAAGACGTAATTCAAACTTATTGTTAATAACCCTTTCTGGTATATGTGAAACTAACATATTTCTAAGATAATGTGAAAAAATATTTTTATCAATTAGTCGTGAACACAAGGAAAATTTTTCATTTCGAGTGGAACAAATTTAATCACCCAAACCAACGATGGTTTTAATATACAATGTGTCCCGAAACTATGATGCCAAAACAGAACATTTCTCTTGAAAAATCAATAAGACTTCATTTTTTTCCCAAAAATCATTCGTTGCAGAGATTATAAAAAATTGAATGTAATTTTTATTCGTTAATTCCACATTTTCCGAAATTGTTCAAAGAAGTTTGTTCTTTTTCAATTCGGCGTAATAGTTTCCGGACACTCTGTATGTACAGGATGAGCTAAATTCGATGCTCACTGAACGTATCTCGAGACTCATAAGACTAGATGAAAAAATCTTCAAGGACTCCTGAGCTCTTCTTTCGAAATAAACCAAGATCAGAAAGCTGATCATAGATATCTTGCTCAGTTCTCAAGTTACAAGACATTCATGAAAAATTACTGTTTCAAATATTTCAATATATATATCTTATATTCAAGATATTCAATACATTCTAAAATACTGTCTTCAGTAATTTTTATGTTTCATATGATACTGATAACACATCATAGAAATCATTACCTACCGTTAAAAAAATAAAGAGTAAAATTGATGTTTCTCAAATGGTACACCATATATTTTTCGACGCAGTTTTTTGTCCGCAGATTTGCCGAAAAGCATCCCGTTATCGCTTTTTAAAAAATGTTATCTGTTTCAAAGATATTGTATTTTTGACTTCGTTGTTTTGATGGGACACCCCGTATATAAATATTTTTCATTTATCTTGAGATTCAATTTATTTCCCGTTATTCCAGTAATTTTAATGGTCAATATTTTAAGAATAACACAGCATAGGAATTAATAATCGTTTTAGAAATATAGACGGGAATTGGTCTCATTTAAATGGGACACCCTACATAATATTCGATTGAAATTATACAATGGACACAACATTTTGTGTAAAAATGTTTCACTTATTTCGAGATCTAATTCATCAGTTAGATCCCGAAAGAAATGAAACATATTTAAATCTATCCAATCAAAAAAAAATTTCTGTTATCCGTTTCAAACATAGGACACCGTTTTGATGGCACACCTCATATATACATATTTTTCATCAATTTCGAGATCAATTCATTTTGTATTCTTCGTATTATTGTAATTGAGTTATATATAGGGTGTTCCCACTTAATTAGAAATCAAATATCGAATCACAGATATAGAGGAGTGTTGGTATTTTGAAAATTGGACACTTTAATGACTGGATTACAATTCTACGATGAACACAAAATGAATTAAATGTGCAGATAAATGAGAAATATTTAGTGTTTGATTGTTTCAGTCTTTACTTGTCGGAAATTCCGCTTTATATTATATAAAGCGGAAATAAGTTATTTTACTTTTTAATCATCGAGAAATATTTATATATAGGGCGTCCCATCAAATAATAAAGACAAATTACTCAATCTTTAAAACAGATGACATTTTTGAAAAATCGATAACGGTACACTTTTCGACAATTCTGAGGTTGAAAAACTTTTCAACGCAGTTTCTTGTTTTTTAAATGGAACTCTACATATTTAGAGTGTCCCATTTATGAAACTTATGAAAATCGTTTAAGAATTTTTCGAATTCCGAAGGAATTCCTATTATATATTATGTCAACTTTCCACATCAAATTTCCTTGATATTGAATGAAATTTTGTGGTTTATTTCTCGTGTAAAATCTTTTTTGTGAAGGTTCTATTCTAGAAAACACAAATGTGCGGTGCAATTTGATGGAAAATAACCTGGAATCATAAAAAACCTTTTTGTTAAACTCGCATATTAACTAGTGGAATCTGAGGTGGAATTTAATGTCAGCTTAGAGCTACGGGATTTAGAGTGGAATGGTGTGAGAAACACACAAGCAAAAGCATATTTCTTATTACATCATTCTTAGTAGATTCCAATATAAATCTCTTCAATCAGCAGATTCAATTTGAGACGTTTGGTGCAAAAATCGGTTTTAATTTAAAATTTTCGAAATTGAGTTGTAGGTGTAGTCTTTTTTGATATACAATAATTTTATTCGACTTATTATTCATATGTACTAACCAATTTTCATAGTTTATCCTGCTATTTCATGTTAAAGAATAATATTCGCATTGAAACTCAAATTGTTCATTTAATAAATAATTTGTTATAAATAATTGGATACCTTCCTCATGTTTGTTCCCACTGAAAAAATAACAAGCAGGTGCTACCTTTTAAATAACCAACAGTTATTAAATCGCAAAATTATGTGAGCGCTCTTGTATTATGGTAACAAAATAGCTTCGCCTCTTTTATATCACAATTTGAAAAACGGTACTCATCGTCGAAGGCTCTGAACTTATCCATTTTCGAGAGAATAATCAACAAAAATTTTAAGATTTGATTCTTTCTGAAATTGGAATTCAAGCAATTCGAAGAAGATGTTCTAATTAAAAATGATGTTTTAGATAGGAGTATTGACCTCAAATTCATAGTTACTTGTTAGAAATGTTTTCATTTAGTAAAAAGAGTTAGCACCTTTGTTTGCAATGAATTAAGTTATATTATCATTAGTCTTCTAGCAAAAAATTCATTTTTCAAAAGAAAACGAGAGTTTTCGGGGAATACCCTATAAGAAGAAATCTTCTTCTCTTACATATTACTGATTGACAAATACAACAGAGCAAAGGAAATTACATTCAACAATATCTAAGTTTTTCCAAAAAAAGCCATAGATAAATATTCGGTATATACGAGAAATTGTAGAAAATATTGAAGCTTGTCAATGATACCTACAATCCGCCTAGTATAATTCGAAATCATTTGGTACGTGTCCCAGATAAGATATTTTGCATTAATCTTCAGTAGGTACTTCTGTTTATTGTTGGATACAAAATCCGATTCAGTAGGCTGGTGTAACATATCCATTTTCATAGAAAATTTTTCTTGGGAAAATGTAACGAAACTTTTCCTCCAACAATTTTTTTTTTTAATTATTCAGCGACGTCACTTTTAGCCTAAAACTAATTGATCTGCGATCCGACATAATGATATCCGTTCTTAGAATTATAAATTGACAATAACAAAATTCCAAAGAAATATCTATTGACCGATTTTCAAGAAGATACTCCAAAAATTTCCATGAATTGATTTATGGTTTATAAAATCAATTCAACATATTGGCTCTTGAATTTGAGCTCTATCAATAAATATTTTATGATCAAAGCCTAGAACAACATTATGCAAAGGTACGAGTACTCAATATTTTTCTGTCTCGAGTACATTAAATTAGGAAAGGAAACGTACGTCTCGAATGATTTCATTTATAGTATTGAAGAAGAGATAATTTCTTCCTCATAAATATGAAATACTTCGATGAATATCATTTATTCATTAGATAAAACTCGCTCTTATTCATTTCGTTCAATTTTACTTATGTATATTCGAACACCTACATTAAAAAGTTGAAAATTTCCAACAAAGACCATCCTATACACTTATCGAAATAACAGTTCAAACTGCCCTAGCTAGACTTTCAAGCGTTGTCAGGAATTCGAGTATCAGAAAGCGAAATAAATGCATTCCCAAACCCTTCTCGTCATTCCACTTAGATAAATCACCACGAGTCATGACATGAATAATAGGTATGTATTTAATTCATCAAATTGATAAAGAGTTTCGACTTTCCGAGATCCACACAGTGTTGCAATTCAAGGATCTCCCAAAGTACGCACGACACCTCTAGGACGATATACATTTTCGATGCCAGCGCCAATTTTCCCGAACTTCATTTGTACAATTTGCATGTAATTAGTGACCGCTATGAGCTCCATCTCAAACTTCGCCAGAATGATATATACTACCTCAGGATACCGAAAATGAACGAAATACGTTACGAGATCCGGCCATCGGATCTCATGATCTCGTAGCGTTGATAACTTGGCTGTATACGGATCTCGTATTCCTACACCATACATGTTGACATGACCAGAGGCAGTATTGTTGTTGACTTTAAGTTGTAGATAGTCTTCAGTTCAAAAGCCAGATCATGGTATTTTGTCAACTTTTCGATGAACGTTTTGCTCAGGTTATCGTCGGCCGGGATAGCGACGTCCATAATCACCACTGTTTTTTCCTTCTTGTTATGAAGTAGGATATCCGGTCTGTTATGTTTGACTGGTCTGTCCGTCGTGATGAAAGTATCCCTATATCAGTATCAGTATAGCTTGTAGCTTGTATATATATATATATATATATATATATATATATATATATATATATATATCAGCCAAGTAGCGTCCTTGAGAACGAAAGCTACAAGCTATACTGATACTGATATAGGGATACTTTCATCACGACGGACAGACCAGTCAAACATAACAGACCGGATATCCTACTTCATAACAAGAAGGAAAAAACAGTGGTGATTATGGACGTCGCTATCCCGGCCGACGATAACCTGAGCAAAACGTTCATCGAAAAGTTGACAAAATACCATGATCTGGCTTTTGAACTGAAGACTATCTACAACTTAAAGTCAACAACAATACTGCCTCTGGTCATGTCAACAAATGGATTGGTCGAGAAACATCTGGTTGAGAATACACAGAGACTGGAATTGGACGAGGAGGTCATCAGCGCAGCCCAAAAAGAAGTTATCCTCGCGAACACAAGACTGGTGAGGAAGTTCCTGACATCCCTCTGACCTGCTTTGGCAGAATCTGCCCGGCAGCGAAGAGTCCAACCCTATATGGTGAAGAGGAAAAAAAAAAAAAAAAAAAATATATATATATATATATATATATATATATTTATATATATATATATATATATATATATATATATATATATATATATATATATATATATTTTTTTTTTTTTGCCTTCACCATTACTTGGGGTACATTCCGATTTCGGAATGGATTTGGCAAGCAAATTGCCAAGACCAAAATCGGTGCTCAGAATCCTTGCAGGAATTTTCTAACGATCCGAGTTGTATAAAGGATGACCTGCTTTTGAGACGCAGACATGACTGCAGGTTTCAGAAATAGTCTTTCGGTATTCTCCGGCAAGTGTGCTTCCACGAGGCCGTTGACTGATATTATCATAGGGAGGACACTGACTTTCTTTAGGTTATACAGTTCTTTCAGCTGAAATGCCAGGTCGCCATATTTGGTTATTTTTTCCGTGTAGGCTTTCGAAACGTTATCATCTGCCGGGACAGTGAATTCTACGAGCATGCACGTTTTTTCCTCAGTGTCGAAGAGCGCCATATCGGGTCTGTTATGCATCACATTTCTATCTGTGACTAGAGTGGAGTCCCAATAGAGCTTGTACCGTGCATTCTGTAGTAGGGTTTTCGGAGCATACAGATGACTTTGAAGTTCCTCTTGAAGCAGACCAAGTTTTAGCGCCGTTTGTTGATGGTAAATCTTCGCCATGGAGTTATGTCTCTCGAGGTAATCTCTCGGAGCCAGGATAGGGCAAGACGAAGTCAGGTGCTGAATTTTTTCAGGTGCCTGGAAACACTTTCGACAACGATCGGATGGTATGTCAAGTTTGGCAACATTTTTCTGGTACATTCTGGTGGCCACAACTTGGTCTTGTATAGCTAAAAGTCGACCCTCCGTCTCTGGAAAGAGGTACCCAAGTTCTTCTATTGTGCGAACAGTCTGTTGGAGAACTGGGTTCGACAGTTTCAAAGCCGAGATATCCTGATCCGCTTCACGAATCGCCTGAAAGAAAGGTGAATTTTTCTTCAGAAAGTAATTCCGCATTGTGGTGATATTTTCTTGGTGGATTTTCTCCAAGTTGAGTAGGCCTCTACCTCCCAGGTGACGTGGTAGGTATAATCTCACTGTCGATGAATGTGGATGGTGGACCCCATATTTCGTGAGCAAGGATCTCAGTGCTCTGTCCATTTCCCGAAGGTCGGTTGTCGACCAAGTCAGAATACCGAAAGAGTAAGCTATCGTTGGTATGGCCCAGATGTTGATGGCTGTAAATAGGGATCTGGAATTCAGTTTTGACCTCAACAGGATGGTGACTCTCTTCAGTAGTTTCTCTTCATACAGTCTCTTCATTTCCGATATTTTAATATCCAAAGCCTGTTTGATTCCAAGATATTTATATGAATCATCGATGTTCAAAGATGGTATAGTGGTTTGATTCATTAGTGTAGTTCCCAGGTTTGTGTTTTGGATTTTACCACGTCTCACCTCCAGTGTTGCACATTTCTCTACCCCAAAACTCATGCCGATTGAGTCGCTAAATAACGATACTATCTCCAAAAGTCTCCTGATCTGATCGAAATTGGCGCCGTATAACTTGAGGTCATCTATGTACAAGCTGTGATTTATCAGAACGTGTTTTCGTTTATCAATCACATATCCGTATTCTGTATTTCTCAGTAGCATACTAAGGGGGTTGACTGCCATACAAAACCATATCGCACTAAGTGTGTCTCCTTGAAAGACTCCTCGATTAATCTTTATATTTCCAGACTTTTTTATTTCCTCTTCAGTATGAATAACAAGCGAAGTTCTCCAGGTTTTCATGAGGTACTGTAAGAGATTGATTATTTGTTCACTGATTCCATGCATCTTAAGAACCTTAAGCAGCCATGAATGAGGTATGGAGTCAAAAGCCTTTCGATAGTCAATCCATGCCACTGAGATGTTCCTTAACTTTTTACGGGCCTGCTTCGTCACGATATAGTCAACAACTAGTAGTTCTTTGCAGCCTTTGGTTTTAATGCGTCCGCCACCCTGTTCTGGGGCCATAAGGTTGTTCATTCTTAGGTGTTTATTTATGTATTTAGTAATCACAGCAGTTAATATTTTATATACCGTGGGAAGGCAGGTTATGGGGCGATAGTTTTTAGGATCTTTGGGGTCTCCATGTTTCGGAATTAGGTACGTAAGACCCTGTGTGAAGTAGAGTGGCAATGAACTAGGGTCTATTATAGACTTCTTGAGCAAGGTGGCAAGGATTTTGTGGACATTAGTGAGGTGTTTCCACCAATAGTTATGCAGCTTATCACAGCCTGGAGCTGCCCAGTTATTTGACCCCTTCAGAACCTCCGCAATATCAGATTCGGTGATGTCGATTTCATCCATTTGAACTGATGGGATCTTGGATTGAGCTTCTTGTATCCAAGGCATCTGATTTTTGTGTTCAGTGTTTTCTGACCAGATTTCTCTCCAATGTTCCTCAGCACATTTTGGCTCAAGGTGAATATTCTTGTTGGTATTTCCCTGTTCGAGGCCTCGAAAGAATTTCTTCTGGTTTTGGAAGTCCCTATTATTTCTGTGTCTCTTTACTCTATCGTTATATCTGCGTATGCGATTACCCAAAGCTTTGATCCTTTGTTTCAGGTTATCATTTAGAAATGTGATCTTATCCTTAAAATGATTTTCCTTTCGCTTAACCCTGAATTCAGATGCTAGCTTGCGAACGATTTTCATTGTTTTTGTCGAAGGATTCGGATTATTCAGGT
The DNA here is from genome assembly GCF_914767665.1 of Harmonia axyridis. Lineage (NCBI taxonomy): Eukaryota > Metazoa > Arthropoda > Insecta > Coleoptera > Coccinellidae > Harmonia > Harmonia axyridis. The sequence goes on from NC_059505.1 coordinate 19,333,200, forward strand.
AAGTATGGAAGATTCCTATTTTTTTCCTCAATTCAGTGATCTTCTTTTCCAGGCGTTTTTTCCACGGAGGTGGTCTGTTCGGACTTGGCTTTCCGCAATCGCCGACCTGACTTCCTTGGGTCTCGCAAATAGTCACCGCCCGAGCATAGACAACATCTATCAGTTCATTTAGTGTCTGGACTCCATCAAGGTGCCGTATCAGTACCGAGTTTAGAGACTTCATTGTCTTCAGTAGCTCCTTGGAATGTTGCATCCGTGGGATCCTCGGTCTATTTTCTGGTGTGATGTCTGAAAATTTCATTAAATTCCCTATAAACCGCTGTTCAATCTCCTTTTCTTGTTCATCATTTCTCACAAACAGTCCGCTGCGTCTTATTCTCAGCGATGATCTTCGTGGGCTGGTTTCTACTACAGCTTGGCATAGATCTTGTGCTGTCTCAAGCGGGTAGCAACTGGCTTTGATGTTGTTCAATTCAGCACGAGATAATTTTTCACCCCTCGTGATCCATCTGACTCTATTTGATAGTAGTTGAGCGTATGACGGTCTATTCGGGCACATTTCCTCCCAAGTTTCCACCAAAAGTTGTCTGTATGTTCTGTTCGATCGTTCAGCAAGGTCTTGAGCAATAAAGTGAGCACGCATTAATGTACAATTTTCTTCGTTGGTCCAGCGTGTTCGCCTGTCTCGTGTCCTGCTTGCAACGGAATGAGTGTTGAGCTCAAGTTATCTAAGCGCACTCTTTGCAGAGTTTTGAGGCTTGACCTTGCGGTTCCGTCTCGGGGGGATGCGCCGCTCGCTCCACATCTAAATATATATATATATATATATATATATATATATATATATATATATATATATATATATATATATATATATATATATATATATATATATATTGTTATGGAATGGTATTATCAACTTATAAAATCAATGAGAATACATTACCAGACTCTATCCTTCGGAAACTACAGCAAATTCATCAAATAGATAATAAATTTTAACTTGATATGATCCAATAATTTTAAAGAAAAGTAGAGTAACTTTATTCATTTATTCCATTCACTTGCACATTATAAAAGTAGCATAAATCCAATATTTCTAAAGTACTATATCAATATTCATTCAAAACATCTCAGGATCTGAAACAAAATGAAAATATCAATAAAATTGAAGTTCAATCTGATAAAATCAACAAAAGATATTCAACTCAAGTATCAGGAACCATTTATATATCATGTAAATAATGTTAAAAGATTCAAAAGACTGAACATTCAATTTTCATTCAAAATGATAAAAAATAATCATTTATTTTATATTTCCTATGTTAATTTTCATGAAATAGCTTGTGATCTAGTGAATTACATCTAGATGCAATCTCAAAAATGTAATATTAGCTGAAATTCCTAATAAAATTGTAAAAAATGGATAGGGATAGGATATCGAATGATAAATCAGGGATTCCAAAGTAATTAATGTCTCAAACATACAAAAATGTATATATTTCTTTAGATTATAGTATAATTTAAAAATATGTAGTAGATTTTAGGAGTTATAGATAGAAATCTTTGAATATTAGGCCAAAGAAAGTGAATATTAGAAAAATTTCCAAATTGTATATAGAATATTTGAAAATTTTGTAACTTCGAATCGACCGAATGCAACATATGTGGTACCAAAAGATGGGGAATTAAATGAAGAAATTAATTAGATCAAGATTGAAGAAGGAAAACTTACCTCAAAAGAGAAAATTGCGAAAGCATCATATTTGGAAAATTTTTTGACATCCAAGGCAATCTTGATTTCAAGAAAAAATTGAAAATCTATATAAAGCCCAGCTGAATGACAGCTAGTCAGTCAGTAAAAAACCATTGTTGAGAGCACGTCACCTGACTCAAGAAATTTACCTGAAATAATTGATAAACGAAAGAATTTATTTACGAAAATTTGCAAGATATTAAAATTGTTAAATACGTACCTGAAAATCATTGTGAGAAGAAGTGGAAAATTATTTAATCAATTTCAAGAAGAAATTTCCCTGGATTCAAGCAAGTTGAAGCAATATTAAATGGAAAATGGATTCAAAACAATGCAACTGAATTAATACGAATTAAGGTTATAATCCATTCGAGGTTAGGAGCATAGAAGACGATACCATACCATAACATAGAACACTGATGAGGTCGATGAAGATTTAAATACGTAAATATAAGATTAGATTAATATAAATTTAGTTATTAGATAAGAATTTCTTTATAGTTAGTGAATTTTGAAAATATTAATTAAATTAAAAAAAAAATATATAATTGAATTTGAATGAACCCTCCTGAGATATATAGAGTCGGCGCAAAATCATAAAAATATAGTATCAAATTTAGTTATTGGATCGAATCAATTTAAATCAAATCAACAACAACATAATCTCAACAGCTTGAATATATATACGATCCATAACAAAATATATATATATATATATATATATATATATATATTGAAAGTGTAATTTTCTTGGGTTTAGAGCACATTAAAATTCAAATATTTATATTTTATTCAGTGAAATCGACATATGTTTCGGCGTAAATAAGCCTTTTTCAAGATTGTATATAATAACAGTTGGACATCAACATCTAAAATTAATTAAAATTGATTATTATTCATTTTTTTTCCCTTATGTCTATGCTAACTTACTAGTCTAGCAATATTCCTATAATAAAAATTGTACAAGTCAAATCAATAAAATTTAATCTTTACGAGGGTACTGTCAAATAAAATTTGATTTGTTTAATTCTTGACAATGCAGTTCTTCAGTTTATCACTTGAATTGCCATCTGTGTTTATCTATCTATATTAATAAATATGTTATTGAAGTTTTCATTTCATTTTGATTTTGTTTTACAATTGTAGTCACAGATGCCTCCTCCAGATAGGTTTTATATTATTGCAGGATGTTATGGTAAATTTTTGCTAAATTTTTCAGGTCGGTTCTGTCGTTTATAGAGTTTTTTTCCTTTTGAATGTAAATCATTTCCAGAAAAGTCCTAATTTTGCTGTTGGTTTCTTTGTGTAAGATTTCATAGTTGTCGAAGTCGAACCCATGGTTAGTTGTTAATTCATGTTTCTTTAAGGCTGTAGAATTTTTTGCATATTTGTGGCCGTTGATTCTTTCTTTTATATATTGGGTTATTATATACAATCTTGAAAAAGGCTTATTTACGCCGAAACATATGTCGATTTCACTGAATAAAATATAAATATTTGAATTTTAATGTGCTCTAAACCCAAGAAAATTACACTTTCAATACATCAAATATAGCACAAGAAATATTACTTTTCCTATATATATATATATATATATATATATATATATATATATATATATATATATATATATATATATATATATATAGACATATTATTCAGCATTACCAAGCCCAAAACCGTATATTGCACGGATCATACCAAGCCCGCTGAAGTTTTAGGAAGCCCGAATCGGGCTTCCTAAATTTTATTGCATATATGAGTCTATCTTGGCTAGCTGATTCCATCGGTAGTTGTTTCGCATTTTTGCATCGGGCTTCGTAAGTTGGTTTTTTATCTCGATTTATACACCATTAGTTCATCATGGTTGTCACCAGAGGGACCAATGCGATGTCCGTATATAGTGATATATTCCACGTATGATAGGAAGCCCAGTTCATTTCACGTATGATAAGAAGCCCGGTATATATCCCACGTATGTTAGGAAGCCTGGATTATCTCACGTTTTTTAGGATATCCGTTTTATCTATTACAGCTACGTAAATTGACTGATATCTTTCGTCTTAGAATTGGATCCAGGGCCGCACCGCCTGAACGGACTAAGTGAGCAGGGCCTAGGAGCGCGGAGTCTTTAGAGGCTCCGCAGACATCTCGGTCCCATAAAATTGTGGTCTATCATTCATGAATTATATTTTAAGAGTATATTTCACCCACCTATTTCATTAAATTTGAATTATTGATTCATGAATCAATATGAATCAGCATGAATTGCTGGTCACTGGATAAAAATTTTCAAGATTTTGTGGGAATTGTTGCGAAACATAGGAAGGGGGAGATCTTACTTACTTGTGTGAATTGAAGCATTTTTTTCGATATTCTTCCTCTTTTCTAATCGAATGATCAACATGTAATTTAGCACGAAACTTCTTATTGCCACTTTTTCTCTCGTTCGAACCTGCAGTTTCAAAATCAATCGACACACACAATTTTAACGGCCATATTCTCGGATCCTCTTTTCAGATTTTGCACAAATTCAATCGCGGTATTATAGATTCGAACCAAAAAAATTTCAAGATTCTAGCATTTTTCGTAAGTCAGGTATCATGTTTAGGACCGTACGAATGGAGAGAACCGAATTAGGGGACATAGGTATTCGTTACCTAACTTTCAGTCAAACTCTATAGTTTGAGATCATTCCGGCACAAAATTAAAAAATTACAGACACTGTGGCGAAATGATAGAGCTATCTGTTCAGTGAATGCTCAATTAGTGGTGAAGAAATATTTCGCTGTCAAAACTCATTTCTGAACATTTTTAAAATTTTTTCTATTTTCCATTTGTACCTAATCGTCTCGCATCGAGGAGAATTATTGTCTTTTCAGTACCGAAAGATAGTCATTTGATATTTCATTCATTTCGTGCTCCTCAACATAGGAACAAATAATTTTTGCATCCTCGTTGAAATAAAATAGAGGTGTTTTTAAATTCATTAAGAATTTTTCAAAGTAAAGATTTGGATGATACTGAAGCATGTAGGCGTCGTACAAGTTTGAGTGAATATTCAATAATGTTCAAATCCGATTAAGGCTTCTTGGATTTGCTTGTTAATTATAAAGAAGTAGCACTGATAGCACTAATCAAGGTGTTCCGAGAATAAGAAAAATTCAGAAATAATTCACCTATATAAACACGAGATCTAAATGTCCAAAATTCTGAATTGAAACTCAAAATTAACTATTTTTTCGCTATTCTTCATTTCAGTATTTAGTTTTTGATAATCGAAATTGGTTCCTTGCAAATCGCTCGGTGAAACATAACTTTATTATCGCATTTCGCTTGGTGAAACAAAACTTTAATATCAATAAAAGATAATATAAAAAAACATTCGATTTGACGTTAGTCAACGTCGTTAAGAAATGTCAAGTAAAGTGTTTTATTTCATTTTCTTTTTTTAATATATTCAGTTCTGACAGATTTGAAGTGTTTTCAGACTATTTAGAATATTTTGATTTGTCATGAAATATAGAGACATTTTCGGATGAATCTCAAAATTATAAATGCAGTAAAAATGTCCAAGATCTACATCAAGAGTAACAATTCTAACAGTCTTGCGAAGATAATGTTTCATCTTTCCTCATCAGTTCACTACATTACATTATTGAATAGATATTTTTGTATTAAGTGTGTCAAATGGGTGTTTTTTTTCAATTGTAAATACATGAGAATGTTGATTTTTGGACGAGACCGCAGATCGATACCAAAAATTCTTCAGAATACGCCATAAAACGCGAATTTCATACACGAAATACCAACAACATTGTTTGTGCAACTGTTGAATATCTCTTTAACTAATCGATCAAATAACTTCAAATTTTTAAGTTTTGTCACCCGTTACTGTCGCCTTTCTGCAATATTTCTGAATTCGAGTATATCAGATCCGGACTAGGAAAATTTCAGACTTTTCCTATTTTCGTGAATATTGGATCATTCTGTACGTACACATTATGATTTTTCATCGTTTTCGTAACCACAAAGAATTAATTCATTATGAAAATTCTGAATCTCTACTTGGCACGGTCATACAGGGTGATCAATAAACATTACCTCAAGAGTGCAATTATTTTAGTTCAATAGATCTTCAATAAATCCACCGATTATTTCAAGTTTTGAAGTTTTGTCACAATTTACTTTCGGCTTCCTTCAATAATTCTGAAATCGAAAAAATCAGGTCCGGACTAGGAAAATTTTAGACTTTTTCTATTTTCGTGAATAGTCAATAAGTCAATATCATAATTTTTTCCGTTTTTGTTACCACAAAGAATCAATTCATAATCAAAATTCTAAAATTCTGCTTGCCACCGTCATACAGGGTGACCAATAAACATTCCCTTATGAAAGAAATTTCATAGTTCGATAAATCTTGAATTTTTCGATGAAATTTTTCTGAAAAATGCAGTTTTTTCACCCTTCACGAATGTTTTACCTGAATTTTCCTCAAATTATTTAAGAAAATAAAATGAAAAATTATTTTAGAAATAAAATATTTCAGCAGGTAATGTTCAAAATGGTATTGTTCCATTTCAATACATTTTTGAGCACGTGGATATAGTTGTTTCACAGATTTCGCTATCGTATTCGGTTGAAATTCAATATCGCAAACATCAATAATTCTTTGTAGCAGTTGCTCATTACTGTCAGTCTGTACCGCATAGACCTTCCCATAATAAATAATCCAAGGGTGTCAGATGAAGGGATCGACGAGTCCAAGCCAAATTTCCATTCTGCCAATCCATCTGTTTCCGAAAGTCTCAGTCAAAAATATTCGCGCAATTTTTTTGGTTAGTGCGCATTAGCTCCATCATGTTGCAACCACAATGTTTCCATTATTGAATTATGTTCCTAAAAATTTTCAAAAATATTTCCTGTTCACCTATTTTCAAAAATATTAGGGCAAATCAAACGATTGTTGTAGATACCGCACCAAACATTTATCGGAGACTTACTTAACTTGGGAATTTGAATTACTGATTTTGGATCATCCTGAGCCCATACGTCAAAACAACGCGAACTGTTGATTCCATTCCTAGTGAATAGCGAACTGCAAAATTCCACTCATAGGGAAATGATTTATTGATCATCCTGTATGACGGTATCAAGCCGGAGATTTAAAATTTTATAATGAATCAACTTTTTGTGGTTACTTAAACGGAAAAAATTATAATGTTCACGTACAGTGAAAATGAAAAAAGTCGATTTCAGAATTGTTGAAGGAAGGCATTCGCGAAGAGTGAAAAAACTGCAATCTTCAAAATAATTCTACTGATAAATTCAAGATTCATCGAAGTATGAAATTTCTTTCATAGGAAATGTTTATTGGTCATCTGTATGACGGTGGCAAGCAGAGTTTTAGAATTTTGATTATGAATTAATTCTCTTTGGTTGCAAAAACGGAAAAAATTATGATATTGACTTTCAGGGTGATCCAATATTCACGAAAATAGAAAAAGTCTAAAAGTTTTCTAGTCCGGACCTGATATTTTCGATTTCAGAATTATTGGAGGAAGCCGATAGTAAAATGTGACAAAACTTCAAAACTTGAAATTATTCGGTGGATTTATTGAAGAGTTATTGAACTAAAATAATTGCACTCACGAGGTGATGTTTATTGATCACCCTGTATGACCGTGCCAAGTAGATATTTAGAAATTTCATAATGAGTTAATTCTTCTTGATTACGAAAACGGAAAAAAATCACGTACAGGGTGATCCAATATTCACGAAAATAGGAAAAATTCTGAAATTTTCCTAGTTCGGATCTGATTCACGCGAATTCAGAAATATTGCAGAAAGGCGATAGTAAAGGGGGACAATACTTCAAAATTTTAAATAATTCGGTCGATTAGTTAGAGTTATTCAACAGTGAAATTTCACCAAAAAGATGAATATCACCCTGCATATCCCAAACGAAGGCTCTTAGGCGATTGAAACATCTTGATACGAGTCCTCCATGATGACCTTGATTCTTGGTATTCGTTTGTCGCATTCTTTCCGGGACACCTTGTATATTCATATTCTTTTGGTAAAATTAGTAGTTAGTTGCCAAAATTTGAAGTTCTTTTTATAATCGAAAACTCTGAAATTTAACAATTAAGTATTTAGTAAACCATAGAGACGCATTTATTTTCCGAATTAGAATTCAAATTTCCTCAGTGTGATTTGGATGGAATTGCTTGAAATGAATATAGAACTAACATTGAATATAAATATTCGAATTGGGAATCGATTGATCATTCAAAACTATAGGAATATTTCATGGAGTATATTTGACAAGGGAAAATTTTCTATTTCCGACAAAATTCAAATAAAAAAAATATTCTTCAAAAATTATTCCTATAACATTTCATCCAGAAAACTAGATGAATTTGTGAATTTTTGTTCGGAATAACGGTTTTTCCTTGATAACTTCTCATGCTTTCGTTCGATAGTTTGGATAGCCCGTAAAAAATACTACGAGTATAATGATAATGGTTCGCTTTTCAATTTTGCTTTTCAGCAAAATTTTTTTACTTATTCTTTGGAATATATCACAAAAAACTGTCATTCGCTCACGTGAACCATCCTGTATAGGTATTGTGATGTAACTGTACCTACAGTTTTTAAGAAGTTTGGTTTGTTTTATTTTTGTGAAACAAATATCGAACAAAAACTTGTTGCTATATTTTGATAATGTCTAATTAAGAAATTCACGTGTTTTTCAATTACTCATGATTATACGTCTTCAACACACCAAATATATTATCAGAATCACGGGCAACACCTATCACAGTTGTGACTGGCATTGGGTTGAAGGATTCCGTGAAATCCCCTGCTTACTCGGTGAAATAATCATATCAATTTCGTTTTAATCGGAAAATTTTGAGAATATATCTATACCGGGTGTCCCGGGAAGAATGCGACAAACGAATACCATGAATTAAGGTCATCATGGAGGACCCGTATCAAGATGTTTCAATCGCCTGAGTGCCTTCGTTGGGGATATACAGGGTGATGTTCAGCTTATGAGTGTAATTTCACTGTTGAATAACTCTTTAACTAATCGACCGAATAATTTCGAATTTTGAGGTTTTGTCACCCTTTCCAATCGCCTTCCTTCAGTATTTCTGAATTCGAGTAAATCAGATCCGGACTAGGAAAAATTCAGATCTTTCCTATTTTCGTGAATATTGGATCACCCTGTACGTGAACATTATGATTTTTTCCCATTTTCGGAACCACAAAGAATCAATTCATTATAAAAATTCCGAATCCCTGCTTGGCACGGTCATGCAGGGTGATCAATAAGCATTCCCTTATGAATGAAATTTTTTCAGTTCAATAACTCTTCAATAAATCCACCGAATAATTTCAATTTTTGAAGTTTTGTCGCTCTTTACTATCGCCTTTCTTCAATATTTCTGAAATCGAATAAATCAGATCCGGACTTACAGAATTTTAGACTTTTTCTATTTTCTTGAATATTGGATCACTCTGTACGTCAATATCATATTTTCTTTCGTTTTCCTAACCTCAAACGAGACCACAACCAATTAATGCATGATCAACATTCTAAAACTCAGCTTGCTACCGTCATACAGGGTGACCAATAAACATTCCCTCATGAAAGAAGTACAACCGATTCAACCGAATAAGATAGCGAAATCTGTGAAACAACTATATCATATCAACGTGCTCAAAAATGCATTAAAATGGAGGAATATCATTTTGAACAATATCTGATGAACTGAAAATATTTTATTTTTGATTAATTGTTTTCAAGATCAAATATTTTCAATTTATTAGCTGTTTTTGTTCTATTCTTTATCCAGCTTGTTGATTGAAAGTTTGCCTAAATAATTTGAGGAAAATTCAGGTGAGACATTCGTGAAGGGTGAAACAACTTCAATTTTCGAGATAATTCTACCGATAAATTCAAAATATCTTGAACCATGAAATTTCTTTCATGAAGAAATGTTTATTGATCACCCTGAATAATGGCGCCAAGCAGAGATTTGAAATTTTTATTATGAATTTATTCTTTGTTATTACGAAAACGAAAAAAAATCATGATATCAACATACAGGGTGATTCAATATTCAAGAAAATAGAAAAGGTCTTAAATTTTCCTAGTCCGGATCTGATTTACTCGATTTCAGAAATATTGAAGGAAGGCGATAGTAAAGGGTGACAAAACTTGAAAAATTGAAATTATTCGGTGGATTTCTTGAAGAGTTATTGAACTAACAAAATTTCACTCATAAGGGAATGTTAATTGATCACCCTGTATGACCGTGCCAAGCCGAGATTTAGAATTTTTATAATGAATTGATTCTCTGTGGTTCCGAAAACGGAAAAACATCATAATGTTCACGTACACGTTCACGTCCAATATTCACGAAAATGAAAAAAGTCTGAAATTTTCCTAGTCCGTATCTGATTTACTCGAATTCAGAAATATTGAAGGAAGGCGATAGTAAACGGTGACAAAACTTCTGAATTTGAAATTATTCACTGTTGAATATGTTGAAATTTCACTGTAACTCTTTAACTAATCGACCGATTAGTTAAAGAGTTATTCAACAGTGAAATTTCACTCATAAGATGAACATCACCCTGTATATCCCAAAAGAAGGCACTCAGGCGATTGAAACCTCTTGATACGGGTCCTCCTTGATGACTTTAATTCATGGTATTCGTTTGTCGCATTCTTCTCGGGACACCCTGTATAGGTACTCAAAATTTGAATCGTCAGTTCACGTGTAATTATGTTTCAATTCTTACCCTATACCTATATCATTTCGTTATAGGCGGGTTTTTTCAAAAGCGGACATTGCTTTATTGAACTTGGAATAAAATTGCAATATTTGCAATATTGCTATATTTGATATCATTTCGAATAGAAAATCGAACTGTTAATTTTATGCTTGTAAAAGTAATTAAGACTTTGGTCAATTAAATAATGGTTAATCCAATACAAACACATTTTCTTGAATTATACAAATTCATTCACACTATTTACCTCTTCCACACATATAATCATGGTTATTTCTGTCGCGCTTCAACATTCCATTTTTTTATGAATTAAGAATAAATATTTCATAGACGACCACTGCGCAATTAAAAGTGAAACTAATTATTATTAGTTTCACTTTTAATAGAGATAAAAACGTACAAGTCACTTATTAGTCACTTATTAGTGACTTGTACGTTTTTATCTCTATTCAATACAATTAGAACAAAACGTGTATAATTTATAGGACTCGCCATATCGATTTCTAGAGTGTTTGCTAAAAATAATTATCTCCTTAAAAACCTCCATATAATAATAATAATGATAACAAACTTTATTTCATGAAGAAAGACACGCCCAGTATATCATTGCATCATTAAATAGCTTTTTTGATGATAATTTCAGCAATATGTTATAACTAGGTAAAAACTCAAGAGTTCATGAGTTAATGGGATTCGTGACAACGAATACTTTTTTTATCAGAAGATCATGATCTTCTGATAAACACCCTGTAAATTTTCAGTCCAAACCGCAAACAGTCTTATAATGCGTCGTATTTGCAGAATCGTAAATGAAACAGAATTTTTCTGAAAAAAAAATTGTCTACAAAAATATTGAAAAAAAAATCATAAAAAGAGTTATCCATTGATATGCATTATACTGGGTGCGCCATTTGAAACGGTGAAGTAGTAGTATGATTCTGGTATCACTGAAAGCTGTAAAAACTGAAAATATTTTAGTGAGAAAGATCATTATCTAATACTCCAACATGCAAATTTTCAACACAAAATATACACGTTGGGGTATTAAATAACATTCGAACTAGAATTCAGCCAGTAAAACCAAACTTATAATTCGGTTTTCAATTTTTTCGGATTTAAATTCGAATGTTGAGAACTTAAATTCTTCATAAGTGTGAATATTGAAATCGTTCTTGAATGGAATTCTAATTTTATTTACATATTAACTGAAATGAGTCTGTAGGAGCGAGTTCTTAAATAACTCTGTACTTCTTGCAGATTAATCATTTGAGAATTTTTTCCTAGAATTTATATCGAACTCAACACAAAACGCCCGTTGTAGATTGAAAGCAAAATTGTCTGTCATAATGATTTCAATCTCAGTCTCAATGTGTTTATACTTATCAGGATATCTCGAGTAGGAATTCCAATCGGGCTTCTCAATATACGTCTGCCCTATATCAGCAATTCACCCGACAGACGTGTATATACATATAAAATAACGGAAAGACACAAGAAGATTTGTTGACTCCCCAAACCCCCCAAACCAGGCTTCGCTTTGCCTGTAGTACTTACCGGGCTTCGTATCATACGGAAGACGCGTATATATATATATATATATATATATATATATATATATATATATATATATACACTTATCATACTTATAACTATTGTTGTATATTGGGAATTAAAATTGTTGATATATATATATATATATATATATATATATATATATATATATATATATATATATATATATATACATATATATATATATATACATATATATATATATATATATACAGGGTGAGTCTTTGACTTGTACATATATTTCAACCGAAGATTCTTGAGGTTAAAAGAAACACTTTTTTCATTTACCATTTTTTCCGATTCGGCCTTGTTAAAAAGATATAGCCATTTTAAATTTTCATAATGAGCTAATTCACCCCTGGTAACCGGAACACTGAAGTTTTCGCAAGTATAAGATACACAATTTGAACCTTGGAAATAAGCTAGTAGATTGGAAAAACCATCATAAATTCACTTTTAACATTCCATTTGTTGAACAAAGTAGTATTTATAATACAATTATCCCAATTTCATTGACGATAAAGATTAAATATTTTTCTCTTGATTTTCTATTTCATTTTCGATAATCATAACGAATTGTGCTCGCTACCACCCATATTAGCTTAGCTCTGATATTCATAATTCATATCCATTCATTTATCATATCGCATTTATAATATTATATCGTTGTTTATTTAATTTCGTACATTTAACCTTACATTCTGAAATAAATAATATTCATCTGTGAATCTAACACAGACTAGTAGTCTGTGGTTTTAAGTTTGAACCTCAAATTTCGAGTGATGCAAATTTAAACACAGCAGTTCGAATAATCTATGTTCTAACCTAAAATATTCATTAACAGTTTACACTGTTATTGTTATTATGATATATTTGCATAAAATGAAAATCATCGAAGATTTGAAGAAGCCCAACAGAATATTGAAGTTCCATACATATTTTCAAGAAATTTAAAAACAATTTCCAAAATAATTGTGTGGATACAAAATAAATAAGTGTGCATTCTGATAGAAAGTAATTCCTTTATGAAATGAAGCATTTGATTTGTTCCAACTATCTCATGAAAATAAAAATAATGATCTACTTCAATATTTTTGGAGCCATCCGTGTGAATCTGTAATCAATGGAAAATGTTAGACTCCACCTTTAATCAAATTTGTTCTATAATATGTACCTACATTATAGCCAACTCTACTACTTGATTCATCTTGATTTTGCCATTGAAAATAAATGAGAAGTATTCAATATACAATTGAATATCCTGTTTCTTTCAACTCACCTATTTGTTTTCATATTAAAACAATTATGGCACTCTTGGAAGTATGTCAATCATATTCTCTAGGATGAATTTATGGAATAGCAAAAGAATAAAAGTATTTAATCTCAATCACATGAAAATTTGTCTAGTGTGTACTTAGTGGTATGTTTCGATGTGAGTTTGAATGATCAGAAGAAGAATACAGTATTGTTCGATTGCAGCAGTCTTTAGTGGGATATTGATTGTTGTCATTATAATGGGACTATTTTGTGAAAACTTTTTCAAACACGGTCTTTATGGGTGATCTTGACTTTTCAAAATAGAATGTTGATTTTAATGAAGTATCTTCTTATTATCAGAGCTGTGCCAAAGCTCAGTAATTTGTAATCAAATAAAGGAATTGAGGTGAGCTTATTCAAATAACTTCATTTTCAAACTAAGTTGGCTAGTACTTCAATTCTAAAATCTGAGCAATGACATAGTAAATATTCATTTCTGTGGTTTTTTTCCACAACAGAACAGAGTTGCATTTAGCCAAAGTACCCAATTTTTCGAATTTCACAGATAATTTTTTTTTTTTAAGATCAAGTTACTCGAAAACGGTGCTTTGTAGGAGAAAATATGAAGAATACTTTTATTTTTCAAATTAGCCAAATATTGTTCAATGAACGTTCAAATTACTCTTAAGAGTTGGGTTCTTTGAATTTCTGGTATTTTTATGTGATATAATGTTCATAATGAAAAAACTGAAAGATGTGCTGGGAATCTTGTGTTCGGAGAAGATGTACCACATCAAGGAAAAGCTATATTCCAAAAATCATTTCCTTCAATAGAACCATTTACGAGATATAGACGAAAATCATATTTTTTTATCGATTTTCAACAGCCTGTATCTTTGTAACCGGGCCGAATCGGAAAAAACTATAAAGGAAAAAAGTGTTTCTTTTGACCTCAGGAATCTTCGGTTAAAATATATGTACAAGTCAAAGACTCACCCTGTATATATCTATATATATTTTTTTTTCCCTTCACACTTTCGTGGTTATATAGGATCAACCGGGTGGGAGCACCAAGGTAAAAATCCTGTCGTCACCTTCAATAGGAGTAAAGCACCTGGCGGATGATGTTAACCGTCCCCAGTACAACGGCCTTCTGCATCCAACAGATAGCATTGTTGGGAAGCTGGAGTTCCTGCAGATGCTGCACGGTTTTCTTATGGACGAGCCCATTACAGCTTATGATGAGAGGTTTTATTTCCACTCTCTGCAAATTCCACATTATCTTAATTTGCCTTGCCAGTGTCTCGTATTTTGCCACTTTTTCTCTATAGGATTTTCCGAGATTTTGATCTAGAGGCACTGCAAAGTCTATGATTATGGCACTATTTTTCTTTTTATCCCATACCACCACGTCAGGTCTGTTGTTTTCCACACTCTGACCGGTTATTATTGGGATATCCCAATAGATCTTGGTGTCGTTGTTCTCCAGCAGGGCCTGTGGACTGTACACATGGTGCGGAGTGAAATGTGGGACAAGTCGTTCTTTCAGGCATATGAATATATATATATATATATATATATTTATAATATGAGAGACATATATATATACATATATATATATATATATATATATATATATATATATATATATATATATA
Organism: Harmonia axyridis; assembly: GCF_914767665.1. NCBI lineage: Eukaryota > Metazoa > Arthropoda > Insecta > Coleoptera > Coccinellidae > Harmonia > Harmonia axyridis. The sequence continues at coordinate 19,348,251 of NC_059505.1, forward strand.
TATATATATATATATATATATATATATATATATATATATATATATATATATATATATATATATATATATATACCACCAATATTATATATATATATATACGCAGGGGAGCTTCAGCTTTCGGGGGGTAACGTCCCCGCGTACCCGAGTTGACCGGAGATGAGGGTTAGCAGCCCCACCTCTGTGAAAAAAAAAATTGCTTTCGATGAATCAGACGAGGCCTCGGAAAACTCCTCCGGTGTAGGGATTGCGCCTGGAGGCATAGTGGTACAGTCCCTAGCAGAAGAAAGTGGAGCGAGTGGCACTTCTCTGCGAAACGGCACCACAAGGCCAAGCACCCGGACTAGGTACACCCAGGGAATGAGTTTGGGTCCCATGGCTGGCAGTTCATTGGAACACCTATCCGTGGACCCCGCTCTAACCCGATCGAGGGTGAGGCAGCATTGGACCCGACAAATGAATATAGGTCTCATCAATGCTTACTATGAAATAACAGAAGGAGAAATAAAGACGAGGAAATACGCAGACCAACTAGCAGAACGATGGCGGAATATGTATCCTGACAAAGTGTTCACAGGAAAACACCTCATAGCGCAAGTTAGAAATATCAAGACGCGAAAACTGTTGGCACCGGACTAATTAGAGGCTCTCAAAGCCACGGCAATGTGCCGATCACCGGCGGCAAATATCCGCAATATCAGGAGAAGCTTACAAAGAAGAAGTTCTATAAGAGCACCACAAATCAGACTCGAAGAAAGCGATGAGACAGAGCAAATGGGGGAGCCGAACATACTGGATGAAGTAACTGATGATACATTCAATCTTTTCCAAGAAATCAGGCTCAAATGGGAGGGCACAGCCTTTGAGGTTAGACCAAAAATCTCTAGACTGAAAAATAACCCAGAATCAAGAAACTTGATGCAGCTTCTCGATGCTTTCTTGAAAGACACGATCCAGGCATCCGCGAATCTAGAAGAACTAAGCCATATTGTCTACAGCGCGGCTATCACAGCTAACACCATCCAACAAACTGCATCGAAAATAAGACAACGAGGGCATAACCAACAAGGGAAACCTCCTTGGGAGAGCAGACTGGAGGAGAAGATCAAGAGACTGAGGAAAGAAATAGGAAGTTTGCAAGCATTTCTGAACTCCCAGAGACCAAGCAGAAAATTAGAAAAGAAAGTACAGGAATATGCCAGAAGACTAGGACTGAAAAGAAGGGAAGTTGCTTATCGAGTAAAACTTCAAACTCACTTAGAGATGCTGAAACAAAAGATAGCTGCCCTGGGCAACAGAATAAGGAGGTACCACAAGAGAACCCTGAGATACCGGCAGAACAACCTCTTCGCCAACAACCAGAGGGAATTTTATAGAGGACTCGAAAAGGAAAAGGCAGAAAAAACAGATTCACCAACACCTGACGTGATGGGAGAGTACTGGTCGAAAGTGTGGTCTCAGAGCACCAGTCACAACGAGAATGCCGCCTGAATCAAGACCGAGGAAGAAGAACAACGTGATCTTCGGGAAATGGATGCAGTAGACATCACAGAGGAGCACATACGCATCACAGACAAGAGGATGAAAAACTGGACTGCCCCGGGAGTCGACGGCATCCACAACTACTGGTGGAAAGCACTGAAATCAACCCACCTAGTTTTAGCACGGCTTATTAAGGGAGCACTCGAACAACCACACATCCTTCCTGCATACCTCACACAAGGCATCACCTACATGATACCCAAAAAAGGAGATCTAAAGAAGCCGGAAAACTACCGCCCTATAACTAGCTTACCATCGCTGTATAAGATAATAACATCCACCATATCCCATCAGATTGACACTCACCTCAAGAGAAATAACATTATGGCATGGGAACAGAACGGATGCAAGAACAAAGGTAAAGGAAGCAAAGAACTTCTGATAGTCGATAGGACGATCACAAGACAGGCAAAAACTCGGAAGAAGAACATCTCGATGGCCTGGATTGACTATCAGAAAGCATACGATTCTGTGCCCCACTCATGGCTGATAAAAATCCTGAAAATATACAGGGTGAATGAACAGATCATCCTCCTCCTTCAGTTCCTCATGTCTACTTGGAGAACAACGATAACGGTGGCTGGGCACTCAACACCAGGCTACACCGTAAAAATAAGGCGTGGCATATTCCAGGGAGATGGCTTTAGCCCACGATGGTTCTGTCTGGCTCTTAATATCCTCAGCAAGCTCCTCAATAGATCAGCGTATGGCTACTCCATGAACGAATCAGTAAAACTTAGTCACCTGTTCTACATGGATGACATCAAACTTTACGCAAGAGGAAGGAAACAGCTTGAGGGAGAAATAGAACTTGTCAGAATGTTCAGTGATGACATAGGAATGTCGCTAGGACTGGACAAGTGCGCCATGGTGGAGGTCAAACGGGGAAAGATGGTGAGAGATGGAAATGTAAGAATGGCTGATGGAAGGGAAATAGCGGAATTGGCAATAAAGGAAAGGTATAAATATTTGGGCATTCAACAGACATATGAAATCAAACAAACTGAAAATAAGCAGAATGTCAAAAAAGAGCTGATGACAAGAGTCCTGAAGATTTTGAAAACGCAGCTCTCAGCAAAAAATAAAATCGAGGCACTAAATATCTGGGCCATTCCTACCTTCACATATTCATCTGGTTTACTCACCTGGTCTAAGACGGACTTACAACAAATAGACAGGCACATAAGAACAACACTCACCGAGCACGGCATGCTTCATCCCAACTCAGCAACGGAAAGGCTGTACTTACCACGCAAGCAGGGAGGTCGCGGCTTAGTCTGTATAGAAGCAGCGTGTCTGCAAGAGGAAAAGAATATTGCACAATATTTCAACAACACAGACTTACCTGTACATCAATGGATAGCAACACAGGAGGGCACCACCGATTGGGGAAGAGAGGAGAACCGAGGGGAACCTGAAACAGAAAATTTTACAACAAGACTGGAACGAAGCTGGCAGGCAAAAGCTTTGCATGGACGATTTCACGCTAGCCTACACCAACCCGAAGTAGATCCAATTCATTCCAACACCTACCTCACACAGGGATACCTGTATCCCCAGACGGAGGGAACCCTGTTCGCGATCCAGGACCAGGTTGTGCCGACGCGGACTCATAGCAAATACATCATGAAGCTTTCCATCGAGGACACAAGATGCAGATTGTGCCAATCTGCGGAAGAGACGGTACAACATCTATCGTCAGCCTGCTCGGCAATCGCTGGAACAAAATATTTGGCCCGACATAACAGCATGGGAAAAGTGGTGCACCAGCTGCTGTGTCTGCAGTACCGACTGCTCCCGCACTTCATGACATATCACCTTTACGCTCCTCAGCCAGTTATGGAGAATGAGAAATATAAAATATACTGGGATCTGACAGTGATCACCGACATAGGCGTGGAGCACAATAGACCTGATGTCGTAATATGGAAAAAAGCGGAGAAACACGCAGTGATTGTGGACTTCGCAGTGCCTTGGGACTCCAACCTGACAAGATCTTATGGAGAAAAAATACAGAAATATGAGGCACTGTCTCGACAAATAAGAGATATGTGGAGGCTGAAACGAGTGGATATAATGCCGATGATAATAAGTACTAATGGCCTTGTACACAAAAAAACGATCAAGCACCTAAAAGAGCTGAACCTGCCAACCAATGCTATCACGTGGATGCAGAAGGCAGTAATATTGGGTACGGTGAACATCATAAGGCAGGTTATTTTTCCGCATTAATGCCACCAAGACAATAAAAGTTCTCTTGGCTAACGCCCGAGACGCTTCAAGGAACTCCACGGAAGTGTGAAATTAAAAAAAAAAAATATATATATTTATATATATATATTGTTATGGATCGTGTATATATTCAAGTTGAGATTATGTTGTTGTTAATTTGATTTAAATTGATTCGATCCAATAACTAAATTTGATACTATATTTTTATGATTTTGCGCCGACTCTATATATATCTCAGGAGGGTTCATTCAAATTCAATTATATATTTTTTTTTAATTTTATTAATATTTTCAAAATTCACTAACTATAAAGAAATTCTTATCTAATAACTAAATTTATATTAATCTAATCTTATATTTACGTATTTAAATCTTCATCGACCTCATCAGTGTTCTATGTTATGGTATGGTATCGTCTTCTATGCTCCTAACCTCGAATGGATTATAACCTTAATTCGTATTAATTCAGTTGCATTGTTTTGAATCCATTTTCCATTTGATATTGCTTCAACTTGCTTGAATCCAGGGAAATTTCTTCTTGAAATTGATTAAATAATTTTCCACTTCTTCTCACAATGATTTTCAGGTACGTATTTAACAATTTTAATATCTTGCAAATTTTCGTAAATAAATTCTTTCGTTTATCAATTGTTTCAGATATATTTCTTGAGTCAGGTGATGTGCTCTCTACAATGGTTTTTTACTGACTGATTAGCTGTCATTCGGCTGGGCTTTATATAGATTTTCAATTTTTTCTCGAAATCAAGATTGCCTTGGATGTCAAAAAATTTTCCAAATATGATGCTTTCGCAATTTTCTCTTTTGAGGTAAGTTTTCCTTCTTCAATCTTGATCTAGTTAATTTCTTCATTTTTTTCCGCATATTTTGGTACCACATATGTTGAATTCGGTCGATTCGAAGTTACAAAATTTTCAAATATTCTATATACAATTTGGAAATTTTTCTAATATTCACTTTCTTTGGCCTAATATTCAAAGATTTCTATCTATAACTCCTAAAATCTACTACATATTTTTAAATTATACTATAATCTAATGAAATATATACATTTTTGTATGTTTGAGACATTAATTACTTTGGAATCCCTGATTTATCATTCGATATCCTATCCCTATCCATTATTTACAATTTTATTAGGAATTTTGGCTAGTATTACATTTTTGAGATTGCATCTAGATGTAATTCACTAGATCACAAGCTATTTCATGAAAATTAACATATGAAATATAAATTAAATGATTATTTTTTATCATTTTGAATGAAAATTGAATATTCAGTCTTTTGACTCTTTTAACATTATTTACATGATATATAAATGGTTCCTGATACTTGAATTGAATATCTTTTGTTGATTTTATCAAATTGAACTTGAATTTTATTGATATTTTCATTTTGTTTCAGATCCTGAGATGTTTTGAATGAATATTGATATAGTACTTGAGAAATATTGGATTTATGCTACTTTTATAATGTGCAAATGAATGGAATAAATGAATAAAGTTACTCTACTTTTCTTTAAAATTATTGGATCATATCAAGTTAAAATTTATTATCTATTTGATGAATTTGCTGTAGTTTCCGAAGGATAGAGTCTGGTAATGTATTCTCATTGATTTTATAAGTTGATAATACCATTCCATAACAATTCCCCAAATTTAATATTTGATAATTTTTATTTTCAATATAAAATTTAAAATATTAAAATTTCTCCAAAATTTTGAAATTTGATTGAAATTTACATTAACTTTCATTCGTTGTCTGGATGAATTCATATAAATCATTAATATGAAAAATTCCTCTTATTCTTTATGTTTCTAATTCTTTTAATACATAACTGTTCAAACCATTCTCATTATCTATTATATATGGTCCTTCGAATGGAGTTTTTAATTTCGCACAAATCTTATTCCGCTTGTCTGTTACCCTGTGGGATCGTACAATAACCAAATCTCTTTTTTTTTTTAAACTTCACATATTTCCTTTTATTCCTTCTCTCCATTTTCTTTCTGTATCTTTTTCTATTCTTTTTCAATCTTACTTTTACCTTCTTCATGATGTCTTCATTATTTATATGACTTGTTCTGTAACAATTTCTTTCTTGTTTCATTGAATATAAATTTGTTTCTTCATTAATTGCATTATGCATTGTATTCAACAAAAATTCCACTCTGTTTAATTGTATATCCCATTTGTTTTGTTCTCTATTGACAAGTTTTCTTGAATATTTCACTACTTCTTGAATGTATTGTTCTGATGGGTTTGCTTGAGTATCACTTATACTGTTATAATTCAGAATTATCTCTTTATTTTCATAATATTTGTCTTCTATTGAATTTTGTGGATTTCCTAGCTCATATATATTTTGGTCAATCTTGTTTTTATTTTCTGAAAATTCTATTAAAGGTGCTGTATACTGATTTATTAATTTTTCATTGAAATTCATGTTGATCTCTTCTAAAATTTTCAATTTTTCATTCGACTTCTCATTTTGAATTCTTGCAATTTTATACATCTCAATCTTATTGATTTCTAGTTGCTCATGTTGTTTTTCGATATCATTATATATAATACTCAGATTTCCTTCTGTTAGATTTTGAACTCCAGTTTCACAAATCTCCAAATTCTCTTCATATATTTTACTTTCTGTATCTAATTCAGCTGAAGATTCCTTTTGTACTTTATTTCTTTTGGTATATAACCTTTCCTTGCAAATCATTAATACATTCTCAATATTCTTTTCCATTTCAATTATCTTATCTGCCAAATTAATTTTCTTTTCTTCTTTAATTTCTTTCAAATTTTTATCCAATAATTTTGACTGATCTTCCAATTTTTTCGACTGATCTTCCAATTTTTTTGACTGTTCTTCAATTTTTTTATTCATATATTCTTCAAATTTTTTTAATGCATTCATTATATTCCATAAATTCAGTTCTTTTCTATTTTCTTCATTTATTTCCATATTTCCTCTTGCATTTTCTTCTTCATCCCCTTTTTCTCCAATTTTCATTTTACTTCTTGTTTCCATTTTTTTTTTTTTTTATAATCAATGATATGATTCCAACAATTATGTATTAATTTGGAATTTTTTTAAAATAATGCTGTAATTGAATTAATATAATCATGCTGTAATTGAATTAATATAAGCCACGCGTTGGGCGACAATTGTTATGGATCGTATATATATATTCAAGTTGAGATTATGTTGTTGTTAATTTGATTTAAATTGATTCGATCCAATAACTAAATTTGATACTATATTTTTATGATTTTGCGCCGACTCTATATATATCTCAGGAGGGTTCATTCAAATTCAATTATATATTTTTTTTTAATTTTATTAATATTTTCAAAATTCACTAACTATAAAGAAATTCTTATCTAATAACTAAATTTATATTAATCTAATCTTATATTTACGTATTTAAATCTTCATCGACCTCATCAGTGTTCTATGTTATGGTATGGTATCGTCTTCTATGCTCCTAACCTCGAATGGATTATAACCTTAATTCGTATTAATTCAGTTGCATTGTTTTGAATCCATTTTCCATTTGATATTGCTTCAACTTGCTTGAATCCAGGGAAATTTCTTCTTGAAATTGATTAAATAATTTTCCACTTCTTCTCACAATGATTTTCAGGTACGTATTTAACAATTTTAATATCTTGCAAATTTTCGTAAATAAATTCTTTCGTTTATCAATTGTTTCAGATATATTTCTTGAGTCAGGTGATGTGCTCTCTACAATGGTTTTTTACTGACTGATTAGCTGTCATTCGGCTGGGCTTTATATAGATTTTCAATTTTTTCTCGAAATCAAGATTGCCTTGGATGTCAAAAAATTTTCCAAATATGATGCTTTCGCAATTTTCTCTTTTGAGGTAAGTTTTCCTTCTTCAATCTTGATCTAGTTAATTTCTTCATTTTTTTCCGCATATTTTGGTACCACATATGTTGAATTCGGTCGATTCGAAGTTACAAAATTTTCAAATATTCTATATACAATTTGGAAATTTTTCTAATATTCACTTTCTTTGGCCTAATATTCAAAGATTTCTATCTATAACTCCTAAAATCTACTACATATTTTTAAATTATACTATAATCTAATGAAATATATACATTTTTGTATGTTTGAGACATTAATTACTTTGGAATCCCTGATTTATCATTCGATATCCTATCCCTATCCATTATTTACAATTTTATTAGGAATTTTGGCTAGTATTACATTTTTGAGATTGCATCTAGATGTAATTCACTAGATCACAAGCTATTTCATGAAAATTAACATATGAAATATAAATTAAATGATTATTTTTTATCATTTTGAATGAAAATTGAATATTCAGTCTTTTGACTCTTTTAACATTATTTACATGATATATAAATGGTTCCTGATACTTGAATTGAATATCTTTTGTTGATTTTATCAAATTGAACTTGAATTTTATTGATATTTTCATTTTGTTTCAGATCCTGAGATGTTTTGAATGAATATTGATATAGTACTTGAGAAATATTGGATTTATGCTACTTTTATAATGTGCAAATGAATGGAATAAATGAATAAAGTTACTCTACTTTTCTTTAAAATTATTGGATCATATCAAGTTAAAATTTATTATCTATTTGATGAATTTGCTGTAGTTTCCGAAGGATAGAGTCTGGTAATGTATTCTCATTGATTTTATAAGTTGATAATACCATTCCATAACAATATATATATATATATATATATATAAACAATGGTTTAAGGGGTGTTGGAAAAACTTCAATTGTTACTATCTTCTTTATTTCATCAGTCGACGTTTCGATCCTTGGTTGGGATCTTCTTCAGGACTTCTATAAAACAAACAACATACAAATATAACACAAACATTGCAGAAAAGACAACATGTTAAAACGCACCGAAATGCGAAGAGTTACCAGATCTTAAGTTGCACTGAATCTTATACAGATTTGGAGGAAAAAATTTAATTATTTTTGAACACAAAATAGTCTTTAATACAATAATGTCTTTGATATCACACACTTCTTTATTCTCTTGAAAACTTCTTTTTTAAAAAACTTCTTTCATCCATCTGACAACTGCGTAAAAAACGAAAGGGGTTGGGTCGTGTTCATAGAACATCATAGATCTTCAACTGACATTCGAGAACATAGAACTTGAGATCAACAACTCACTCTCACTAAGTTGGTTTGAATGTATTAGATATGAATAAATGTTGCTTATATTCTCTATATCCTTTCTGTAGTTCATGGAATTTTCATGTCGCTTAATGTGAATCATCTCCAGGAAACATCTTTTTCTCATATTCTCCTCGCACTCCAAGACTGTCACCGAATCATAGTCCATTTGATGGTCAACTGATCTTACATGTTCTGCCAGTGCACATATAATATCTTTCTAGGATTCTTAATGTAGCTAATATGTTGGGTTATTCTTCTTTTAAGTTGTTGGGATGTTTGTCCGATATACACCTCATCACAATTTTGACAGGGTATTCTGTATACAACACAGCTTTTCTTTTCAGTTTCTATCCTATCTTTCAAATTACTATAAAGTCTCTTTAATTTAAATTCAGTTCTAGGTATCACTTTGATATTATCAGTTTTTAATAAGTTTATTAAGGATTTTGTCATTACATTAATCAGTGGAATGGAAGTAAATATAATTCTCTGATCTAAATTGGTGGATGCGATTTCATCGTTATTCTGTGGCTGTCCAGAATTCGATGAATTGTGTATCAATTTCTTTAATAGGTTCTTGGGGTAACCATTCTCAAGCATCAACTGATATAATAGTTTCATATTATTCTCCTTTAGAGTCGGGTGTGATATTCTTTGTATACGATTCTTCAATCCTGTAACCATATTGATTTTTTGTCTCTGAGGGTGGTTGGAAAAATAATGCAAGTATCTACCTGAGCTAGAGGGCTTTCTATACCAATCAAGAATCAGTGTATTGTCAGGTCTTCTAATGACTAGGGTATCTAGGAAGGGCACACTATTGTTATTTTCTAATTCTATGGTAAATTTTATAGACTCACTCTGTCTGTTGAACCTTTCAAGAGTGTAAGATGTCTTATCACTGGGAACTGCACAAATGATGTCATCTACATATTTTTTAATAAAAGGCATCTCAAAGGGGATATCTGTTAGGATGCCATCTAGGAGGAAATCCATCACTATCTCTGCAATGGAAGGGCTGAATTTAGACCCCATTGGGGAACCTAGTATTTGGTTGTAAAAATTACCTTGGAAGATGAAATCGTTTGAGTTGAAAAGAAATCTGATGATGTTTATGAAGTCTTCCTTTGGTATCGTGGTGTGGCTGCTGATGGATTCCCATCTGTGTTGAATTGCAGACAGAGCTTATTCTAATGAAATATTGGTAAAAAGGGATACTACATCAAGGCTGATGAGGACATAATCTTCTGGCAGTTGGAATTCACTAATGAAGGTGGAAAAAGAGAAAGAATCTTCAACGTAATATCTGCCTCTAGAAACACTTAAATAACTTGAAATTATTTCGGATATATAACCTGATATCTCAGATGTTGTAGTATTCAAAGAGGAGATGATGGGTCTGAGGGAGAGAACAGGTTTATGGACTTTAGGTAGTCTATAAAATCTTGCAGGAATGGAGTTGTAACTGTTACAAGGATTTTCCTTGCATTTGGGAAATATGACCACTTGTTAATCAATGTGTTACCTTTAGTTTGTATAGTAGTTGTTGGGTCTCTAGGTAGTCTTCTGTAATAGTCAAGATCATTGAGAATTCCATAAGATAGTTCTATGTATTGTGACTTGTCCATAATAACTGTTACGTTTCCTTTGTCTGATTGTATTACCTGTAAGTCTGGATGTTCTTTGAGATATCTTTTACAATTATAAAATTCTCTCTGTACTACGTTTCGGACAACTTTATTAGGTTTAATATTATTAGTTATAATGTTGGTGGCCATGGCGCGTTTTATGTTCTTGGCATCAGGAGATAAGGAGTCATTGAGGTTGATAACATTCTCAACATCAGATAAAAGTTTCGGAATTGAGATTTCTTTCATAGGAATATCAATGCTGAATTTAGGACCCAGCGACAAGAATTTTAGAACTCTATCTGGGACATTTGTTCCACTTATATTTTTAATCTACCTTTCTTGTGTTCTGACTTTCCCCAATTGTGCATCTGTCAAAGCTCTCACCTTATCCAGATTTTTTTGTTTCGTCAATGCAAGTTGTCTATTGTACTTGTTGTTCTGATAAGAGAAAAAATGGTTAGTAATATCTTCAGGAAGTGCATGCTGAATGAGTAGTTTAAGTCGTTCAACTTCTCTTTCTATTCTTTTCATTTTTGTTATTGTTACTGTAATTTCAAATTTTAAGAACATGTTAAGTACCTTGTTCTCCATGTTCACTGCTTGTCTGGACGACACCTCGTCTGTCACAGATCACAGATTTTTGGATTTGTTATTGATCCGTCGTGATAACAAGGTAATAACAGAATTGTACTCGAAGCCAGTTTCTTCTGAGCGATTGTTACATTTTAATTCTTTGCATTCACTCACACAAAAAAATCGCTATAATAAAGAATGTAAAATATGAAATTCTAAACCTCTCTCATGAGTCATTCCATGAAAAAAATTTCCGTGATCAGGCTGCTATGCTTGTCAAAAATGGTTATCCCAGTAATTTAATATATAAGATTTTTTATTCATCTGATAATACAAGTGATTCTCGATCATCCAATGATGTTGATCAAATGACACATTATTGTAAATTAGTCTATATACCGGGATGCTCTCAGCAATTGCCAAGAATAATGAGCAATCTCTCAAACAAAGTAGTTTTTTATTATAATAAAACTGTGGGCAAATTGTTCAGTCGACTAAAGGATGGCATTCCGTTGATGAGATATTCTAATTTAGTATACAAAATAGATTGTTCAGATTGTGCTGGCAGTTACATAGGCCAAACAAAACAGTATCGAGGTTGAAACAACATGAGAGAGATTGCAAAAATCATAGTGAAGCAACAGCATTATCACAGCATGCAAAAATTAATGATCACTCCTTTGATTTTAATAATGTTAAAATTTTAAATAAAGAAAAGAATTGGTTTAAACGAACATTTAAGGAGATGGTTTTTATCAAGAGAATAAAAGATTTTGTGAATACACGCACCGATATTGGTATTTTGAGTTCGGTGTATTTTAACTTAATTAATAAGGTTAATGTAGATAATTTTATTGCGCGGTAGTTCGTGTTTCGTTTGGAATCGGGTGAATCGTTTTAATGATGTCTGTCTTGCCTGATGCTTTTGTTTATACTGATACGTCTTGTTTGATATGGTTTTAATGCTATCCTGAGAATGCCATTTTATTGTATGAACATTTATTTTATGATTTCGATGTATTCGAATGATTTATAACCGTTATTCATAGGGTGAGATCGCTTTTTCTTGTAATTTTATTGTTTCCTCGGCCGACCTGGCGTGAATTGTTTATATTGTTTTGCTTTATATTTATATTCATTGTAATTTGTCATCTAGTTTATATTTCATATTCATTATCGTATAGTGACGTCATCTTTTTTATTTTTTGTCTTTATTGCTATACCAATTGTATGATCCATGCCGTTGTTTATAAATTGGTTTTTGTTTTTAGCCTGATGAAGGAACTAAATGCTCAGAAACGTTGCCATTGAATAAATTGTATACAACTGTTCCTTGTGACTGATATTCTTCACCATTGAATTACTCTGTAAAATACGTTATATCAAATTTTTATCATTCATTATCGTAAAAATATGTGCAATGGATTTTCATAAAATAAATGTCAATAACAAAATTTTAATAACTCCGTAACTTATAACACAATACATATTATAGTTGTATCAAACATTCTTGGAAACTAATTTGAACATATATATAAAGTTTTCAAAGTATTCCAGCTTCTCTGCACATACCATAAAAAATACCGTTTTGTTTCATGAGATTATGTGGTGAATCAACCTCTTTAATTGAACCTTTATCTAATACAATGATTCTGTCGTAATCAATCACTGTATTCAATCGATGAGCAATTGTTATTATGGTACAGTCTCGAAATTGTGTTCTAATGGTTTCTTGAATGAAACTATCGGTTCCGTAATCAACAGCAGCTGTAGCTTCATCTAAAATAAGTAATTTCGTTTTTCTCAATAGTGCTCTACACAGGCAGATAAGTTGTCGTTGTCCTAAAGAGAAGTTTTCGCCACCTTCGTTCACTTCATACTGAAGACCTTTTGAACAACCTGTTGAAATTATTAAAAATTAATATTTGATGATAATAATGATCCAGAGAAGCATTGATGTGATGATAGAAGTCATTCGAAGTCTATTCAGAGTATCCACTCATTAAGGTACTTGGACCCTATTCTCGACAAGTGATCTTTCAAAACGTATTCTTGACTCGTGAACGTTCGAAAACGTTCTCGATGCCCATTCGAGTTGGTTGTTGTTATTGAGATTCGATAATAGAATTATTTTATGAGCCAGACAAGCAAATAAAATTCGAGTTTTGAAAGTGTGTTTTAATAAGAAAAGATTCCTTACAATATTTATTCTCCAGTGGCTAGATTACAAACTTTAAAAACTAAAAACCTCATTATCTTATTGTTGCCAAAATGGTTTACAAATTGGACAAATGGATGCTAAAACAGCTTATTTGAACATAATATATATATATTTTTTTTCTTCACCATTAGGGAAGTTTTCGCTAGAAAGACCGGGTCCAAATAAACCAAGGACTTCCTAGGCTGCTGTCAGGATATATATATATATATATATTTATATAAATATATATATATATATATATATATATATATATATATATATATATATATATATATATATATATATATATATATATATATATATATATATATATATATATATATATATATATATATATATATATATATATATATATATATATTTATATATATATATATATATATATATATATACAGGGTGAGTCTTTGACTTGTACATATATTTCAACCGAAGATTCCTGAGGTCAATACCATTTTTTCCGATTCGGCCCGGTTAAAAAGATACAGGCTGTTGAAAATCGATAAAAAAATGTCATTTTCCGTTATATCTCGGAAATGGTTGTATAGAAAAAAATGAATTTCGGGATATAGTTTTTCATGTATGTGATGAATCTTTTTCGTACACAAAATTCTATCCACATCTCCCCGTTTCTTCATTATGAACACTTCATCCCATAAAAATACCAGAAATTCAAAGAACCGAACTCTTAAAAGTAACTAGGACGTTCATTGAAGGATATTTAGCTGATTTGAAAAATAAAAGTATTCTTCCTATTTTCTCGTATATTGAGCCGTTTTCGAGTAATATGTGTTTAAAAAAAATAAAAATCTGTGAAATTCAAAAAATTGGGTACTTTGGCTAATTGCAACTCTGATAGGAAAGGCTCACAGAAATGAATATTTGCTACGTTGTCAGGTCAAAAATCATGGATTGAAACACTGAATTTGCATTGACAAGTGAGGGAACCAGCCGACTTAGTTTGAAAATAAAGTGATTTGAATAAGCTCACCCATTGAGAAAATTCAATTCTTTTTGGTAAATCCGTCGGCAATAAAGCTTGTACCTTCTGGTTATGGTATGGGCATAACATGACGTCTCGTACTTGTTTCGGGGTGCTGTTGCACGTCATCTAGAACATCATCCATTGCTCTTGATCACATTCGGCCATTATCCACCATGTTGATAGCGAGGGTTCCATGATCACGCAATCTTTGAACAATCCTTACGAAAGTTCTCTCATTTGGCTGACTCCTATTTGGAAACAGCCTTCCATAAGCTTCTTTAGCTCTTCTCGCTATTTTTCCATTTGTGAAATAGCATTCCAACATATCTACCATCTCCTGGTTAGAATACATTATGCTAATTTCCACTTAACACACTTAAAGAACTTCACAAACAAACACTTTACACTAAACAAACACCTTACACTAAACAAAATAAACACACTTAACACTTAACAAGTTAAACGCACTTAGGTAACACTTAACAAACTAAATACAATTAATACTTATCATTTACATTAAACAAAGCAACAGAAATCATGATACCATAAATTCGAATTTCAATTGTTTTCGGATCATTCTATGCGCATGACCGATCAACATAGAAGAATCTCGAATAATTTTTTGAAAAAACCATCAAATTTATGAATTAATAAATTAATTTTATTATGAATTTCATTAAATTTAATAATTAGTATCATCCGAAATGTTAAATCGAATTTTGTATAATAAAATAAGTCATAATATGCTACATTACCGTATGTTATGAACGATTTGAACTATTGCGCATGGCCTCAGAGTTTATTACTCTATGCGCATGGCCAAACTGAAAATTTGAGAAATCTCGAAGAATTGTGGTTATGTTTGGCAAACAAATAAATGGAATAATTCGATATATGATTCGAAAATATTTTATGTTTCAATAAGAAACAACATAGTTCGGCGTAAGTAAGTTACTAAGTTATATAATATAAATAATATATTGAATAATTATTGTATTTTTTCAGATCTCCTAATAATTCATCGAATCATTCAGAAAAACACCATAATGAATTTAATTGGACGACGATTTTCCTTCGTGAAGATGATTGCCCATTAGATACAGAGAAGTTTCAGATGACCTGTATTCAAAGAGAATCTTGAACCCCTTCAAATTAAATCCAACCGGAAACAGTTTGCTGTGAGGTGTTCATGATTTCATAAGGATAATTATTCCATATAATGAGTGGAAAAGTAAATTGATTAATTGAAATAACCAAAAATCTACAATACAATGATTCTGTTGATGAATTCAAAACTACTTGAATAAGTGAAGCACTAGTTCTGTAATGAATATTTATTCAAACTTCATACTCATCGATGTACTGAAAAATAATTTCAAAGTCACTGATTTCACCATTAACGCAGATCCTATCCTATTATCTAGTACATGTATTGATCCAATCCATATGTTTCAGAATCAATAGCTATTGATATTTTGAGGCATATACATAGTTTGTAGTTACTGTTCGTGGTTTATAGATATTATAATAATATAATGAATACATCTGAGATCAGGAATCATTGAGAATTAATTCGAATAATGGCAGGCCTAATTTAATAATTATTGAATGTTTTTTATTTCGCACAATCCATCTGAGGCTAAATGAATCTACGTAAGAAGTATAAGAGTAAAAAATGTTAAACCTGGTTATTTATAAATTAAATGAAAATAAAGACAATTTATTATTATGGCAGTTTCTACTTCAATTCCTGTTTTTTGATATGCATTTTTTTGTTTCAGTAATGAAAAATCTTTATTTCAAATTGCTTTGAATGTTGTTTACCTACTGTGGGGCACAAGAAAAATATTTTTCTATTTTGATTTGAATACTGGATTCATAGTAAAAGAGTGGATTTGGCAATAATACATGATTTCAAGTCACTGTTAATCTTTTGATAAGTTTATCAAAAGCTTCAGTTTATTGAGTACTTTTGAAAAAAAGGTATACCTTACAAGAATTCAAAACTTATTTTACATGTAGTTGATATGTGAAAACAAAAAAAAAAGATTACATAATTGTTGGGAAGTTTCATAATATTTTCAGTTTATCTATTCAATAACAAACAAGTAGATTAACTTGTACGTTGTACTTCCTTTTTTCTAGCCGAATACCATTTTACCATCTTCAGAAAAACAAAATTTTCGAAGATGTTGATTATAACATTGATAAAAGACTAATTGCTTCTTTATTATCGAACATACACGAGAGCATTTTTTGGAGTTACCTATTGGGTATCAAATTTTCAGACAGAATATTGGCATTAGTGAACACTAAGAAGAAAAGGATTTCAAATATTTTCATGATAACAAATTACTGAGCTTTGGCACAGCCCTATAATATGAAGATATTTCACTAAAGTTAATATTCTATTTTGAATAATTCTGATCGAAACTCATTTTCAAGTGAATTTTCACAAACTAGGCTCCTTATAAAATAACACCAATCAAGATCTGAAATCCCATTAAAAACTGCTGCTACCAAACATTACTATAATCTTCTTCCAGTCTTCAGAGCTTTCATCGATACATAACAATACATCCTAAAATTTCATTTTTACGTGATTGAATACTCCTATCCATTTGCTATTCGATAATTTCATCCTAGAACATTTGATTGACATACTTTTAAGAGGGGCCAAAATTGTTTTAACGTGAAAATAAATAAAAAACTTCAGTGAGTTGAAAGGAGCAGAATATTCAATAGTGGATATTCATATTGAATACCACCATTTCATTTTTAATACAAAAATCAAGATCAATAATAAATCAATAATGGAATATTGAAGATTCATGAAACTTATAAGCTTCTAGGATGAAAAAGGAAAAAAATTCAATTCCTTCTGGAAATTATTTATTCCTCCTCATACTACTGTTATTATTAACAAGATAAGATCGGAATTTTTCCATCACAAAATTACCTCTGTATGATACAGAGGTGATTCCATCTTCCACATAAATCCATTCATGAAACTGCCTTTTCATTTTCGAGCTAAGTTATTGTGTAGGTACTTAGATAAAGTATTCTGGGTTCATTCAATCCAAAATGCAAGCGTTCTTATACTTCTTGCTACCTTAAAAATTCAAAACTTTTCTCACTGGTTCCATGATAATAAGAATTCAAATTGAACACTGGTTTGAATACCACTTTTTTGCTGACCTCTAGATAACAAAATATACTCAATTAGCCCAAATTTCTAGTAATGTACAAAACTTCAACCGTTTGTTGGGTTTCTTGAATTTTATTGACAAAACAACATAACCTTTAAACATAACATTACAGATGCGAGATGATTAGTATTCATAGGTACATAGATTTAGCTTATTATTCTGTAGGTTTTTTGTCATTATAGTGTTTTGTGATTGTAAACTCGGCAACGTGGGAAGTCCACAGATGATTATCATTTATGTTCATTTACCTTATTATGAAAATGAAAGGTTATATGAATTGGTAACTCTTGTAACTTCGTTTCGACGAAGTGAAAAAGCGAAAATAAATGATTGGATATAAATATCAGATTTAATATGGGTGGTTGCAAGCTGAATTTTTTATTATTATCGAATATAAAATAGAAGTCAAGAGAAAAATAATCAACATATTTATCTCCCACGAAATTGCTATAACTCATTTATTATATTGAAAATAATACTTCGGTCACCAAAGGGAATGGAAAAAGTGAGTTTATGCTTGTTTTGCTGATATAGTGACCCATTTCCAAAGTTCAAATGGTATAAATTTATGCTTGGGAAAACTTCAGTGGGCTTATTTCCAGGTTCGGCATAGCTCATTATGAAAACTTAAAATGGCCATATCTTTTCAACCGAGCCGAATCGGAAAAAATGGTAAATGAAAAAAGTGTTTCTTTTGACCTCAAGAATCTACGGTTAAAATATATGTACAAGTCAAAGACTCACCCTGTATATGTGGGATCCAAATTCTTAACACCCGACTGAATGATACGCTACTGACCTTACCAAACGAGAACTACACGATCGACCCTAAAAGGTTGCACCATGCAGATTTATCGATATAGGGAGACGTAAGGGGAATAGGTACTTGAGACTTAAGGACTGAAGTACCATACAGACCAACGAGGGTGGAATTCGACGTAAGATAGTAGACAGACAGAGTTAGGATTCGACGTTAGAGACGAGACGGGAAAGGTTAAAGAATTCGACGTGATAGACGCATATGATTCGACGTAAAATATAGTATACGCAGCGAGTTAGATAATTCGATAATTAGACTATTAACAATTAGACGGAATTAAATAACTTCGATAGTTCTATAGACGAAAGTTCAGTGGCTGTACATTCAATTGAAGTTGAATTGTACATTGTGTAAATAAACAATAGTTAAGTTCCGGCGGCCTTTTATATAAACCCCTAGACAACCATATAAAAACCCTACATTTTGGGGGCTCGCCCGGGATAAAAGAAGAAGTACCCCTACATCGTCCGGGATAAGAGTGGAAAAACCTTTTCATCGACGGGATAAAAGAAGAAGTACCCCTACACAGTCCGGGATCGAAGGAGAAGGAAGCCCTACCTACATCGTCCGGGATAAAAGTGAAAAAACCTTTTCATCGACGGGATAGAAGAAGAAAACCCCTACATTGTCCGGGATAGAAGAAGAGAACCAAATATTTTGAAAAATCATTTGGAGAAGACATCGAAATCGACGTGGAAGTGTCCAGAATTTGCGACGAGGAAGAATTACCAGTGAGTCAATCAACAATTGGGAATACGGAAGAAGCCAGTACCAGAGGTGTAGACGAGAGAGTTTTGATCCAGTAGACGAAAGGACCGAAACGAGATCAATTTTCCGCAGTAATCAGAGGATGAATGGTAAAATTGTATGCAGACTTTCAAGGTAGGACGTTTATCTTTCCAATTTCCATATTGCGAGGCTTGTTGAAGAAGACGACTAAAGAAGAGACTTTATATTTGCTTTTTAACATTTTTGAATTCTGAAATTGCATTTGAACATTGTTGATATTTGTGATTCTTGATTTGATTTATTTTGTGAGAATATACAGCCATTTAACGTTCGCCATTAGTTCGAATTTTTGATAATTTTAAGTTGAGATAGCATAGTCGAATTAGTATTGATTTTAGAGTTTACTGTTTTAATTTGGCGGTTTTCGTTCATTTGAATTTTCAGTTTTTCGTTGAATATTGACTGAGTACTTTTATTGAAAATATCAACTTTGGGCGATATTACAATTATTGAGAATCAAATATCTAATGCTAAATTATCTGCTGTCAAAGCATTGCATTTTATTTGTTACGGTGATGAAGGCGAACCGCATAAGGTCCGTAGAGCGCTACGTAAATTTTCGGGTTTTGGATGGGACAAAAACTCAGACGATCACTTGACAAAAGTACAAGACGTTTATAAACAACTTAGACTCCCAGACCTGATAACCGTTTCCAATATGCTTGGCTTGGATTATAGTGGAACCGATGACGTAATTATCGATCGTATATGCTCATTTTTAATAAAATTCGAATATGGCTTTGAACAAAATGATGAATCGGAGAGAGATGACGGAAATGACGACGAGACGGAAAACACTGACGACGAGAATGAAAACAGTGACGTAGAAAAATATTCCTCAAGACATGACAAATTCAATAGACGAAAAATCATGAAAAAAGAGAGTTTTTCATTGACTTTTAGAGACGTAGAAGATAGTATTAGGCCATTTGACGGAAAAGAAGATTATCCAATAGAAAAGTGGATCGAGGATTTCGAAGAAATTGCAGAAGTGACGGGATGGAATGACTTGCAAAAGTTAATATTCGCAAAGAAATCTTTGAAAGGTCTCGCTAAACTATTTATTCAGTTTCAAAAAGGTATTAGAACCTGGAGTATTTTGAAGAGAAGATTGATTCAAGAGTTTGAAATCAAGGTGAACAGTGCACAAATTCATAAAATTTTGATGTTTAGAAAGAAGAGACATGACGAAAATGTTCAAGAATATGTATTGATCATGAGGAAAATAGCTAGTCGAGCCAATATAGAAAATGAGGTTGTAATTCAATACATTATAGATGGTATACAAGACGAATCATCAAATAAAATCATGTTGTATGGTGCCAGAAACTTTCCAGAATTCAAGGAAAAAGTGAAACTGTATGAAACTATTTCCCAGAAACAACCTGTCAGAGATATTAAACCTTTCAAGATCAAAAGAGACGGTATGAGACATGAGGAAAAAAATGAATTTAAGAAGGTATATAGAGAAAAAATCAGTTATCAGAATAGGAATGAAAAGCAAGAACTTTGTTATAATTGCGGAACCCACGGTCATAAATTCAAAGAGTGTCCAGACAAAAGTAAAGGCATGAAATGTTTTAGTTGTAAGAAATTTGGTCATTTATCATCGAACTGTCCTGACAAAATTTCACAACAAACTCATACTCCTACTAATGTTAATACTATGAATATAGTACCGCGAAATGCAATTAAATTGACTTTTGACGAAATTAAATTACTAGCATTATTTGATACCGGCAGTGACATAAGCGCGATTAGACAAGACGTGTACGAATTATATTTCAGAGACGATTTGCTTTCGAAGGATAATATCTTAGTTAAAGGAAAAGGATCAAATCGAGTCAAAACATTAGGTTCAATCAGGAAAAATGTTGAAATATACGGCGAAGAATTTGATATATTGTTTTATATTTTACCCAAACAGACGATGGATTTCCAAGTTATAGTTGGAAATAATTTATTGAAGCAAGCAGAAGTACTCATAAGAGAAGAAGGAATAGTTGTACACAAAATAGAAGAAAAATTCTAGATGAGTATCAGAGTTGATGAGAGCATAGTAGACGATGATATTGATTTGACGCACGTAGACGACAAGTTAGACAGAAAGTTAAAAGAACAAATTATTGGGGATGTAAAGCCAAAAAAGACGATGTCTACCAATTTTGAAGTACGCAAAGATGAAGAACCGATATGCATAACACCGGAAAAGGAACAAGAACAAGAAGCACTTGACGAAAATGGATTGTTAGGGAAAGTGGAAATAACTCAAAGGAATAAGATCAGAAAAAAGAAAAATATTGTGTTATCCGATCTTATAGAAGAAAAAGTGAAGAAACAGTTTGACGAAGCCAGAGAAAATTTGAGAGGAGAATTTCAAAAGCAGCACTTAATGAAAGTCGAAGATAAAAATCGGAAAAATTATGACACAAAAAGGAAGAAAGCCGTTTTTTCCAGAGAAGGTGACCTAGTTTCGATTAGAAGAACTCAATTCGGTGTAGGATTAAAAGTGCATAAGAAATTTTTAGGACCATACGAAGTGATCAAAGCGAAGAGAACCATTCGGACATCGACTTGTTCGGAGTATATGAAGCCTTGGATACAGTATGAATCCGAGTCGGATTCTCAGTAGGATGGCCGAGTGTGGGATCCAAATTCTTAACACCAGACTGAATGATACGCTACTGACTTCACGAAACGAGAACTACACGATCGACCCTAAAAGGTTGCACCATGCAGATTTATCGATAGATGGGAGACGTAAGGGGAACAGGTACTTGAGACTTAAGGACTGAAGTACCATACAGACCAACGAGGGTGGAATTCGACGTAAGATAGTAGACAGACAGAGTTAGGATTCGACGTTAGAGACGAGACGGGAAAGGTTAAAGAATTCGACGTGATAGACGCATATGATTCGACGTAAAATATAGTAGACGCAGCGAGTTAGATAATTCGATAATTAGACTATTAACAATTAGACGGAATAAAATAACTTCGATAGTTCTATAGACGAAAGTTCAGTGGCTGTACATTCAATTGAAGTAGAATTGTACATTGTCAATAGTTAAGTTCCGGCGGCCTTTTATATAAACCCCTAGACAACCATATAAAAACCCTACATATATATATATATATATATATATATATATATATATATATATATATATATATATATATATATATATAGTTATAAGTATGATAAGGGGTGTGGGAAAATTGATAAGTGTTATAATTTCACTCTTCTTTATTTCATTTAGTCGACGTTTCGATCCCGATGGGGACCTTCTTCAGGACTCTACAATAGCAATAGAAAACAGTCGAAAACATGGCAATCACAAAACATGTAAAAATAGTACATACCGAAATACAGAGTTGTAAAGATCTTATTTGAACACAAATCAATAGCTCTCAAGAAAGCAATGAACAAGAACATCAACAAATTTAGCGAAAAAAGATCTGATATTTCGTTAGCACAAGAGTAGAAATCAATTATCATATGTAAATAAGGTAAACAGAATAATCAACAAAATGAGAGGTTGTCAAAAATGTTGTCAACCAGACTTGCCACAGAATACACGCACATGACAAATGAAACATAGAATAGCATTTAATCACACTTGGTCGCAGTAATTCACTCTCACCGAACTCAGAACAAATGCGATTATTGAAAGACCCCATGAACCGAATCCAATCCCCTCTCACAGAAATAGTCCGGAACACAGAATTCATTATAACGTTATCCCGACTGTAGAACTTGTGGAAATATTCATTCCATTTGATCCATCCAATTCACTGCCACCAAACTGGTCATAATGAATCAAATAAGTATAGATGGAGCTAATATTGTTTACATCCCTTCTGTAATTATTTGATTCATTATGACCAGTTTGGTGACAGTGAATTGGATGGATCAAATGGAATGAATATTTCCACAAGTTCTAACATGTTGTCTTGGAAAAATAATGCAAGTATCTACCTGAGCTCGAGGGTTTTCTATACCAATCAAGAATCAGTGTATTGTCAGGTCTTCTAATGACTAGGGTATCTAGGAAGGGCACACTATTGTAATTTTCTAATTCTATGGTAAATTTGATAGACTCACTCTGTCTGTTGAACTTTTCAAGAGTGTAAGAGGTCTTATCACTGGGAACTGCACAAATGATGTCATCTACATATTTTTTAATACAGGGCATCTCAAAAGGGATATCTTTTAGGATGCTATCTAGCAGGAAATCCATCACTAACTCTGCAATGGAAGGGCTGAATTTAGACCCCATTGGGGAACCTAGTATTTGGTTATAAAAATTACCTTGGAAGATGAAATAGTTTGAGTTGAAAAGAAATCTGATGATGTTTATGAAGTCTTCCTTTGGTATCGTGGTGTGGCTGTGTTGAATCGCAGACAGAGATAATTTTAATGAAATGTTGGTAAAGAGGGTTACTACATCAAGGCTGATGAGGACATAATCTTCTGGTAGTTGGAATTCATTAATGAAGGTGGAAAAAGAGAAAGAATCTTCTTCGTGATATCTGCCTCTAGAAGCACTCAAATAACTTGAAATTATTTCGGATATATAACCTGATATCTTAGATGTTGGTGTATTTAAAGAGGAGATGATGGGTCTGAGGGAGAGAACAGGTTTATGGACTTTAGGTAGTCCATAAAATGTTGCAGGAATGGAGTTGTAACTGTTCAAAGATTTTCCTTGTATTTGGGAAATATGACCACTTGTTACCAATTTTTGTACAGTTACAACTCCATTCCTGCAAGATTTTATGGACTACCTGAAGTCCATAAACCTGTTCTCTCCCTCAGACCCATCATCTTCTCTTTAAATACACCAACATCTAAGATATCAGGTTATATTTCTTCTATACATAAATGACCTTCCTGATTGTGTCCAAAACTGTCTGCTTCTGATGTTTGTGGATGACACAAACATCATAGTATCTAGAAAACTGTTAGATGACGCAGTTGATGACATCAAAGCTGAATATAAAAATTTTTTGAAATGGTGTGAGAATAACCAAATAATAGTAAACTCGGAGAAGACAGAGTGTGTTTTATTTACGACACATAATTCCAAACTGACGTTTCCTGATAGAGTATCCCCGGAAGGTGGCGGAAAGATGTTCCAGTCTTCAACCAACTTTCTCGGTGTAATCCTTGATAGCCATATAAGCTGGAGCTCTCAGGTGTTAAACGTGAGAAAAAGATTGAACTCGGTAATATATACAATGAGAGTATTGTCGAGGAGAGTAGATTCATCTTTTCTCAGGGTGATCTATTTTGCCAACTTTCAGTCTCTCCTACAATACGGCTTAATGATATGGGGTAATGCTTCTGATGCATCTGATATATTTATTGTACAGAAATCGGCAATACGTATTATGAATAACATGAAATACAGAGATTCCTGCCGTGGTGTTTTTCGGAGGAATGGAATACTAACATTGACGGGGCTATACGTGAAAAAGTGCCTACTCTTCTTCCGGCAGCAAAGTTCTTATTTCGAAAAGTTCAGAAATACTAATAGTACAAGGAAAATGATTCCCTTTCATTTTCCCCAACACTCTTTAACTTTGACTGAGAAGAATGTCAAATATATGTGCCTGAAATTGTATAACTCTTTACCAAGAAAGATTCAACAAATCGATAATTTCAAAAATTTTAAAAGAGAAATATCAAACTTTCTAATTGAAACTGAACCTTATAATGTTCAAGAATATTTAGATCACTGTAAGTGTAAAGGATTCGTATAGCTGATTTATATTAACTTGTATTCTATTTTTTGTTATTATAACATGTTCTTCTTCAAGTATTGTACATTGATTTGGGAATAAATTATTTGATTTGATTTGATTTGATATATATCCGAAATAATTCCTTTTTTCCACCTTCATTAATGAATTCCAACTACCAGAAGATTATTTCCTCATCAGCCTTGATGTAGTATCCCTCTTTACCAACATTTCATTAGAATTAGCTCTGTCTGCGATCCAACACAGATGGGAGTCCATCAGTAGCCACACCACGATACCAAAGGAAGACTTCATAAACATCATCAGATTTCTTTTCAACTCAAACTATTTCATCTTCCAAGGTAATTTTAATAACCAAATACTAGGTTCCCCAATATGGTTTAAATTCAGCCCTTCCATTGCAGAGTTAGTGATGGATTTCCTCCTAGATAGCATCCTAACAGATATCCCTTTTGAGATGCCCTTCATTAAAAACTATGTAGATGACATCATTTGTGCAGTTCCCAGTGATAAGACCTCTTACACTCTTGAAAAGTTCAACAGACAGAGTGAGTCTATCAAATTTACCATAGAATTGGCAAATAACAATAGTGTGCCCTTCCTAGATACCCTAGTCATTAGAAGACCTGACAATACACTGATTCTTGATTGGTATAGAAAACCCTCGAGCTGAGGTAGATACTTGCATTATTTTTCCAACCACCCTCAGAGACAAAAAATCAATATGGATCAGGTTCTATATTCTCGAATGTCAGTTGAAGATCTATGATATTCTATGAACCCGACCTAACCCTACCCCTTTCGTTTTTACGCAGTTGTCAGATGAATGAAGAAAGAAAGAATTATCAAGAGAATTAAGAAGTGTGTGATAGTGAATTGATGAATATTAAAGACTATTTTGTGTTCAAAAATAATTTTTCCTCCAAATCTGTATAAGATTCAGTGCAACTTAAGATCTGGTAGCTCTTCGCATTTCGGTGCGTTTTAACATGTTGTCTTTTCTGCAATGTTTGTGTTATATTTGTATGTTGTTTGTTTTATAGAAGTCCTGAAGAAGATCCCAACCAAGGATCGAAACGTCGACCGATGAAATAAAGAAGATAGTAACAATTGAAGTTTTTCCAACACCCCTTAAACCATTGTTTATTAATTACTTTAGGAAATTATCACATTCTGTATATATATATATATATATATATATATATATATATACAGAATGTGATAATTTCAATTCGTAAGAAAATTATTGATCGCAATATATCTAATAGATAAGAATGCTAGGATGTTTCGATCTAGGAAATTCAGTTAGTTTTGTGAACTTGCTATTTGTAATGTTTATATTTAATATATATTGCAGATCCTTGAGAAAGGTAAGAAGTCTTACCGAAAGCTTGGATGATATAAAAGTCTATCACTGAATTTCCTAGATCGAAACATCCTAACATTCTTATCTATTATATATATATATATATATATATATAATGTTCAAGATAATGATCGTTGAAAATGATAATATATACTATATAAGGGATATCGATCAGTAATTAACGAGATATATTCCTTCTTTATTCATGTAAAGCCTAGCTTTCGAAGCTTATTTTGCTTCTTCCTCAGGGCAACTGTAAAATACAACAAAACACATCATCAACAATAAAACAAAAAACAGAGTACAACAACTTACTGAATGCGAGGTTAATCTCTAAGTCTAAGAAATGTACAAAATCAGACACAAGCATCAAACAGGGTAATATCAAATGATTATCAATTAAGAAACGCAATATCATAATACGCAATAAACAAAGTTAGGTTAAATGTCATTCATCAACTGGACCATAGAAAATTATATTGCACAAATCCTAACAGAAGCCTATGACCAGGATAATGCATATTATGTAAAAGATTCGTTTGACTTTTCCAGTAAGATTAACAATTTTGAATTACCCCCAGATTATGTGGTGATATCACTTGACGTAGTCAACCTATTTGGCAACATATCAAAGGAGTTGGTACTGAGAGCAATGGAATTCCATTGGAACAAGATTGAGGCATTCTGCAACATATCAAAAGAATACTTCAAGGAGATTATCACCTGCCTCCTAGAATCAGGTTACTTCATCTTCGATGGCAGTTTCTATTTGCAGATGTTTGGGTGCATTATGGGATCCAGACTTAGCCCGATTTTGTCGTTGTATGTGATGGACTATGTGCTCGACTCCTGTATACCTAGATTAACATTCACACTTGCATTTATAAAAAAATATGTAGACGACCTAATAATATCCCTACCATCAACGGGAACTGAGGAGATATTGCAAGTTTTCAACAGCTTCGACCCTAAATTAAAGTTCACGATTGAAACAGAAGATTGTTACAACTCTGTTCCGTTCTTAGATACCAAGGTATGCCGAGTGGATAATAAAGTAAAATTAAATTGGTATAGAAAGACGACTTCTGCAGGAAAGTTTATACATTTTTTATCTGACCATCCAATGAGCATAAAATTAAATTTCATTAAAGAACAAAAAAACAGGATTTATAAAATCTGTGATCCAACATTCAGAGATGGAAGCATGAAAAGACTGTTTGATCTTTTAGTTGAGAATGCCTATCCTAAAACAATGTTGAAAAAACTTCTATATTCTACTTCAATGTTGCCTTTGACTGAAAGTCAAACACAACCTGATATGGTGGGAGAAACAGAAGTTGTGAAATATAGAAGCATCCCTAACATCCCTTACCTTACCTGCAAAATTAAGAATTGTTTTAAAGATTATAATAAAAAAGTGAAAATAGTAGCACAGTGCAAAAAGAAAGTGGCAAATTTATATTCAAAACTGAAGGACCCTATACCAAAAGAAATAAAATCGAATGTGGTGTACGAACTGGAATGTACTGACTGTCATGAAACCTACGTAGGTCAAACCTCTCAGTGGCTTAGAAATCGCATGAACTTACATAAAAGTGATATTAGAACAAATAACCTGAGATGTGCATTATCTGTTCATGCTAATAAGTACTCACACAGTGTTGATTTTAATAACGTAAAAATTCTAGATGTAAATGTAAATTATAAAAAAAGATGTATACTAGAAATGATCCACATACAAACTCAAAAAAGTAAAATTAACAAAAAAACGGACACGCAGAGATTAAGTCCAATATATGCATATCTCATAGAATTTTCTAACAGACCATTTTTCGATGGTCCAGTTGATGAATGACATTTAACCTAACTTTGTTTATTGCGTATTATGATATTGCGTTTCTTAATTGATAATCATTAGATATTACCCTGTTTGATGCTTGTGTCTGATTTTGTACATTTCTTAGACTTAGAGATTAACCTCGCATTCAGTAAGTTGTTGTACTCTGTTTTTTGTTTTATTGTTGATGATGTGTTTTGTTGTATTTTACAGTTGCCCTGAGGAAGAAGCAAAATAAGCTTCGAAAGCTAGGCTTTACATGAATAAAGAGTGAATATATCTCGTTAATTACTGATCGATATCCCTTATATAGTATATATTATATATATATATATAAATATATATATATATATATATATATATATATATATATATATATATGTATGAAGTTTGAATAAATATTCATTACGGAACTAGTGCTTCACTTATTCAAGTAGTTGAATTTATCAACAGAATCATTGTATTGTAGATTTTTGGTTATTTCAATTAAACAATTTAGTTTTCCATTCATTATATGGAAAAATTATCCTTATGAAATCCTCACAGCAAACTGTTTCCGGTTGGATTTAATTTGAAGGGGTTCAAGATTCTCTTTGAATACAGGTCATCTGAAACTTCTCTGTATCTAGTGGGCAATCATCTTCACGAAGGAAAATCGTCGTCCAATTAAATTCATTATGGTGTTTTTCTGAATGATTCGATGAATTATTAGGAGATCTGAAAAAATACAATAATTATTCAGTATATTATTTATATCATATAACTTAGTAACTTACTTACGCCGAACTATGTTGTTTCTTATTGAAACATAAAATATTTTCGAATCATATATCATCATTCCATTTGTTTGCCAAACATAACCACAATTCTTCGAGATTTCTCAAATTTTCAGTTTGGCCATGCGCATAGAGAAATAAACTCTGAGGCCATGCGCAATAGTTCAAATCGTTCATAACATACGGTAATCTAGCATATTATGACTTATTTTATTATACAAAATTCGATTTAATATTTCGGATGATACAAATTGTTACATTTAATGAAATTCATAATAAAATAAATTTATTAATTCATAAATTTGATGGTTTGTTTGAAAAATTATTCGAGATTCTTCGATGTTGATCGGTCATGCGCATAGAATGATCCGAAAACAATTGAAATTCGAATTTATGGTATCATGATTTCTGTTGCTTTGTTTAATGTAAATGATAAGTATTGAGTGTATTTAGTTTGTTAAGTGTTACCTAAGTGCGTTTAGATTGTTAAGTGTTAAGTGTGTTTGGTTTGTTTAGTGTAAAGTGTTTGTGGAGTTCTTTAAGTGTGTTAAGTGGAAATTAGCAGAATGTATCTAACCAGGAGATGGTAGATATGTTGGAATGCTATTTCACAAATGGAAAAATAGCGAGAAGAGCTAAAGAAGCTCATGGAAGGCTGTTTCCAAATAGGAGACAGCCAAATGAGAGAACTTTCGTAAGGATTGTTCAAAGATTGCGTGATCATGGAGCCCTCGCTATCAACATGGTGGATAATGGCCGAATGCGATCAAGAGCAATGGATGATGTTCTAGATGACGTACAACAGCACCCCGAAACAAGAACGAGACGTCTCGCATTGCCCATACCATATTCAAAAGGTACAAGCTTTATTGCCGACGGATTTACCAAAAAGAATTGAATTTTCTCAATGGGTGAGCTTATTCAAATCACTTTATTTTCAAACTAAGTCGGCTGGTTCCCTCACTTGTCAATGCAAATTCAGTGTTTCAATCCATGGTTTTTGACCTGACAACGTAGCAAATATTCATTTCTGTGAGTCTTTTCAATCAGAGTTGCAATTAGCCAAAGTACCCAATATTTTGAATTCCACAGATTTTTTTTTTTAAACACATATTACTCGAAAACGGCTCAATATACGAAAATATGAAGAATACTTTCATTCTTCAAATTAGCTAAATATCCTTCAATGAACGTCCTAGTTACTCTTAAGAGTTCGGTTCTTTGAATTTCTGTTATTTTTATGGGATGAAGTGTTCATAATGAAGAAACATGGAGATGTGGATAAAATTTTGTGTACGGAGAAGATTCATCACATACATGAAAAACTATATCCCGAAATTCATTTTTTTCTATACAATCATTTCCGAGATATAACGGAAAATGACATTTTTTATCGATTTTCAACAGCCTGTATCTTTTTAACCGGGCCGAATCGGAAAAAATGGTAAATAAAAAAAGTGTTCCTTTTGACCTCAAGAATCTACGGTTAAAATATATGTACTTACCCTGTATATATATTATAATTATTATTATAAAAAGTAAATAAGGTAAACAGAATAATCAACAAAATGAGAGGTTGTCAAAAATGTTGTCAAATGCGATTGTTGAAAGATTCCATGAACCGAATCCAATCCCCTCTCACAGAAATGACCTAGAACACAGAATTCATTTTCATGTTATCCCTACGACTGCTGAACTTGTTGAAATTCTTTCTGTATGTGATCCATCCAATTCACTCCCACCGAGTTGGTCATAATGAATCAAATCAGAATAGATGGAGCTGATATTATTTACATCCCTTCTGTAGTTCATCGAACAGGTTTGGCGTTTAATATGATACATCTCTAAGAAACATCTTTTTCTTCCACTTACTTCAATTTCTAGGATTTTGGTGGAATCATAATTCATTGGATGATCTTTGTCCCGGGTATGGTCTTCTAGGGCACAAATCTTACTTGAATTCTTGATGTCGCTTTTGTGTTGAGCAATCCTTCTCTTCAAAAGCTGAGACGTCTGACCAATGTACACCTCATTGCATATTGAACAAGGAATACAATATACCACACCACTCATATTATCAACAGTCATCCTATCATTCACTCGACTGTATAATCTGTCAATTTTAAAAAAAGATTTCTGAATCAACATAATTTTTGTGGTCTTTAGGAGGTTAATTAATGCGTTAGTCATACCATTAATTCGGGGAATAGACGAGTAAAGAATTCTACCCGTGTTCTCAGTGTCCACAGTGGTGGATGCGCTCCTCTCTCCATTCGTTGGCCGTGTCGAAGGAGTGGTATTATAAATGAATCTGGACAACAATTTCCTTGGGTATCCATTCTCTAGCATCAACTGTACCAACAACCTCAGATTCTGCCGCCTTAGACTTAGATGGGCAACCTTTTCGATGCCATTCTTCAATCCTAAAATCATGTTTACCTTTTGTCCATGTGAATGATTAGAAAAATAGTGTATGTATCTCCCTGAACTTGTTGGTTTTCGGTACCAATCCAGAATCAGCCTATTTTCCAGTGTTCGAATCACCCTTGTATCCAGGAATGGGACTCCATTCGCTGTTTCTTCCTCCAAAGTAAACTGTATACTTTCATGTTCACTGTTAAACCTGTCTAGAACGAAAGCAACCTGGTCTCTAGGTACAGCACATATTAGATCATCAACATATTTCTTGATGAAAGGAATGTGAAAAGGAATACTAACAAGAATGCCGTCCAGAAGGAAATCCATTACTAATTCAGCAATGGATGGACTGAAGTTGGAACCCATAGGGGAAGCGAGGACCTGCATGAAGAACCTACCATTGAAAAGAAAATAGTTTGAAGAAAACAGGAATATGATGGCATGGATGAATTCTTCTTTTGGTAGACTTGTGTGGTTTTTGATAGTATCCCACTTGTTCTCAACAGCTGAAACTGCCAACTCGACAGGAATGTTGGAGAAAAGAGATACAACGTCCAGCCTGATCAGGACATAATCAACAGTTAACTGGAAATCATTCACATATTGGGCAAAAGCAAAGGAATCTTCAATAAAATATCTACTTCTGGTAGAAGAAAGATATTTAGACAGGATGTCTGAAACAAAAACTGACAGTTTGGATGTGGGGGTGTTAACAGATGATATTATTGGTCTCAAGGCAAGAATGGGTTTGTGGATTTTTGGTAAACCGTAGAATCTAGCTGAAACTGAATTGTAAAGGTACAGTGATTTACCTTGTATTTGTGTTATGTGGCCCTCACTGACCCATCGTTTAATCAATGCATTACATTTACCTTGTATTGTAATGGTTGGATCTCTGTTAGTAAGAAGTTGGTAATATTGTTCATTGAGCAAAATTTGGTTGGAGAGCTCTATGTACTGATCCTTATCCATCAAAACCGTAACATTGCCTTTATCAGCCCGTAACACAAGCAATTCTTGATGTTCACTTAGGTATCTCTTACAGTGGTAAAATTCTCTCTGGAAAACATTATTAGTCCTTTTTCCAGGTTTGATGTAGTTTGTGATAATATTAACAGCTTGGGAACGTTTGATGTTCTTTCCCTCATCTGACAGTCTATCATTAAGATCAATAATGCTCTCTACATCTGACAACAGCCTCGACATGGAAACCTCCCTTAAAGGAATATCAATGCCGAATTTGGGGCCAAGTGCTAAAAATTTCAATATTCTATCTGGTACAATAACAGTACTAACATTCTTAATCCACCGTTCCTGTGGTTCTACTCTCTTTAGAAGTTCATCCGATAGAGCTCTCACCTTCATCAGATTTCTCTCCCTGATAGCAGCAAATTCTAACTTATAACTATTGTTGTATATTGGGAATTAAAATAGTTGATATATATATATATATATATATATATATATATATATATATATATATATATATATATATATATATATATATATATATATATATATATATATATATATATATATATATATATATATATATATATATATATATATATATATATATATATATATATATATATATATATATATATATATATATATATATATATATATATATATATATATATATATATATATATATATATATATATATATATATATATATATATATATATATATATATATATATATATATATATATATATATATATATATATATATATATATATATATATATATATATATATATATATATATATATATATATATATATATATATATATATATATATATATATATATATATATATATATATATATATATATATATATATATATATATATATATATATATATAATGGTTTTTTAAAATTTCTGCATTTTTCTAAAATGCAGACTGGAAACTACAGCGATGAGAAAAGAACCTAAATTTTTCATAAGCAAAATTCTTGACAAAGATATACCAGATAGACAAGGAGCTGCGATGCGGATTTTGTGACAGATTTTAAGATCGGAAAACAAAGCTGGCTTGTTTAAGTCATCACATTCCAATCTTTGATGAGCACAGATCAAAGAATTGTGTAAAGTGCGTTGATTAATCGAGACTATAAATATAATATTCACATTTCTACCTGATGTAATAATATATGTTATTTTTTAGGATTGAATTATATTTTTATTTTTATATATTATTGGATGTGACATACTGTTCTGTGTTTGAAAATATATGTGTTATTGAACAAACATATTGTGCTTTAATTGCAAATATATATAATCGAATGTTCCTATGCAATAATATCAACATTAACGCATTAATTATAACGGTGTCTGGTAGACCCCAGTGTGTGTTCTAAGGTACTTTTTCTGATGTGTGTCTAGCGAGGGTTAATATATAAATAATAATGTAATTTTAATAGTTACTCTCGAAAGTATTTCACACCTCGGCTAATATATTGGTTCAATTTTGAGGATTACAAAGTGCAATGTTAAAAGTCTTTATACAGGGTCTTACAATAGTGTTTCAGGTTTCCATAGCTGCCAAACCAGACGTTTCAGAAATTCAGTTGAAAAGCATTCCCTTTGTACTTTCAATTCTGTATCTGTGGAAATTATTTTCTGATATACAGGATGTTCCCAAATGGAATTATTCAACAAATGAGTGATTTTTTCAATTGAACACCCCTTATATTTTTGCATATTTTCAATGCTCCTCAATAGTCTCAATACCTCTATCATGATGCAAAATATGAGGGATATTTTTCGAACGGTACGGATCTTGTTCAGAAAAAACTGCAAAATTCCGTTGAAACAGTGGTTCGGTAAAAGCCCTTTACCGATTTCCAGAAGCGATAGAATTATGAACTTGATCAGAATTTCTTTTAACTCAAGAATTTGCCTAGTCATCGTTCGTAAATGATCGACCTTTTTAATACAGGTCCAAATATGAAGAATTTCAAATTGTTTTTTCTCGAGTTTTTCAAATGTAACACCCTGTATTTTTTTCCATGTTTAAAACCTTTCATTTTTTCAGGAGTAACCTTAGGATAATTTTCACTCCTGTGTCCAGCAGACACGAAAAATGCCATTTCAACCAAAAATATCAGGAATAATGAACATAATAACTAACGGATACTTTAAATGAGTCACACAATGAAACGAAACTACATATTCTTGAAAAAAATGTAAAACCCTTCCAAATTCATAATTCTATTAAAGTTCAACATGAAAATGATAATAATACATAGGTATTATTGGTAACTTGTGTATTCTTACGATTACACAGTTATATCGGCACGAAAAAAAATTACATATGATCGTACATATGATTTTCATGTCGGAGCAGTGCCACATAACTGTTTTCAAGTATTGATCAAAATATTGTTATTCAGAGCTCAAAGTGATTTCCGAATACAATAAATTGAGATGAATTTTGGTAAAGATGAAATGGTTGATATGATTTTCATGTTGGGGTAGTGCCACAGATACTGTTTATTAGCTAGTAGATCCTATGCTGTCGAATATCCCGAAAGAAGTCATCCACATGAGTCGAGTTTTCGTAGGTAAATTTGTAGACAGGAGATTTCATGTATAGAAAAGAAGAGAGGGTAAAATCGGCCACTAACAAAGACAAGGAGCTCGAAGCTTTACTGCTTGTAACTGAAAATCTACACACAAGCCAAAGGGTGCTTGGGGTAACCTGTAGTATAAGTGAGCGTTCAGTTCAAAGAATCCTCAGAAATAATGAGGATCATGCCTACCATATTCAGATGCACCAGGCGCTTACCGATAGTGATTTTGAAAACAGTCTGAATTCCTATAACTGGGCAAGTTCTCAAATTGATAAGAACCCTACATTTCTTTAATTTGTTTCATTTAGTGAACCTTCCACAATTCCGGAGCCGTCAATAGGCACAATTTTCACTATTACTCTGTAGAAAATCCAAGAATTATAAGGGAAATAGACAATCAACACAGGTACAGGTGGTCATTGAATGTCTGGAAAGCAGTAATCGGCAATCATGTGATAGGGGTTCATTTTTTCGAAGGAAATTTAGATGAAGCTGCATATTTGAATTTCATTCAGAACGTTCTTCCCGGAATGTTAGCAGTGGTACTTATGGAAATACGAAATGAAATATGGCTCAGCACTCGCACATTATTCTGGTCCCGTGAGGGATTTACTGGACCAACAGTATCCAAATAGATGGATTGGTTGGGGCGGACCAACAAGATGGCCTGCTAGATCACCGGATCTCACCAAAATAGATTATTTTTTTGTGGGGACACATAAAGGGAAAGAAATGATGAAGTTTCAACAGCGAAACTTTGAACATCTCTTAAATCATTCACACAATTTTTCTTTGTCTTTTTCAACGCCTGTTTGTTTTTATATCTAATATTTGAATACAAATTTCCGTTCTGATTTCATTTTTCGTGCCTGCAGGACGCAGAACTAAAAATAGCCCTTTGGTTACTCCTGAAAAAATGTAAAGTTTTAACCTGCGTACATCATCATTGCAGGACCCTGTATACTAGGTAAATAGATTCTTTTAATTTTAGTTCTGTCTTATGATACTGCCATTCCATTCACTTAGAGACACTATTCAAATTTATCAAGAAATTAGCTATCACACCCAAATCTCCGTGAATCCTGGGATAAGATTACACGTTTAGAATTATATGATAAGAATTTCGCAAACAGGTACCCAATGTCCATCGAGAACGCAACAATTATTGAAGTGTCTTCGGTGAAAAGGAAGATGCATATTTTAATGGGATCTTTCAAGGGGACTCTTAAATGAATATATATCTCCTCGCTGGATTTCCTTATGTGAAAGCATTCTACTATATTTTTACAATATAGAACCTGAATTCCAATTCATGAACTCTTGACTGTATGCGTCCATTCGTAATTTCAAAATTTGGGATCTTTGGGACACAAATATGATAGAAATATTTAAGCGTTCAATAAAATTCATGATCAAGAGTGCTGAGGAGAAATAAGAGTGGATTTTCTGTGAATACAAGTAGTGCTTAGCTTGTACCATATTACTTACATTTGTTTAGATATTTCGAATCTGGGAACTTTATATGGTACAAGCTAAGCACTACTTGTAATCACAGAAAATTCACTCTAATTTCTCCACAGCACTCTTGACCACAAGTTTGAATGAACGCTCGTTTTAAAGTGATTATTTATATGATGAACCACACCAATTTTCAGTGATATTTTTGTAAAAAGAAATAAAGCCACGACTAGATATTCAGCCTACTTCGATGTAAATAATTCTTGAATGGACTATAAAAGTTTCGTTTTCAAATAAGCCAAACCACCTCAAGAAATTTGTCTGAGTCTTAGCTGGACAATTTTTGCCCAAGTGTGGTCAATCGTTAATGTTAAAACTTATCGGGCTCTTACCGGAACACATCCTTGTCGACATTTTTGAATCAGTGAGAACTTTACAGAACAATGAGATATTTACCTGCAATAAACTCTTTCAGATGGGCATGCTCTAAAGTTGACCAAATTTCTTCATCTGTATATTTATTGAAAGGATCTAAATTCATTCTTAACGTTCCAGAAAACAGTACCGCATCCTGAGGAATTATGGTTATTTTCGATCGGAGGGTATGAAGCCCTAGTTTAGATATATCGATGCCATCTATGAGTATAGAGCCACCAGCCGCTTCTATGATCCTGAAATGAGATTGAGTTAAATGAATTCTCCTTCCACATTTTCTCACTAATTTCACCTGAATAAACAAAGGGTCAAGCTAGATTTACCGGCCCCAGTACGTCCAACAATTCCTATTCTCTCTTTTTCATCGATTTTCAAATTTATTTTGGTTAGAACTAAATCCAAGCCAGGTCGATATCGAACTGAATAGTCTTGAAATATAATACAACCATTTTTTGGCCAATCAGATTCGGGTTCTGTATCAGGTATGACCCATAAAGTCTCTTGAGGTAGTTCCGAGTAATCCTTTATTCTTTCTATAGCTATAATGTTAGTTTCTACATCACAAATCATACGTACGAGCCAGTTCAACGTTTGTGTTATCTGGAATGACCAATTAAATAAAATTATAAAAGGCAAATATCAAATCAACTCTTGTTCTTTTCAAGTAAAGTTCTTATGATGTGATCAGCTTCAAATTCTATCCAAAGTTTGGAAATGTTCTTATCAACACTCAAAATATCAACTCCGTCGTTTTTGTGGTCACAAAAATATTGAGTATTCTATGGTTCTAGCGAATCGATCAACATAAAACTCTGCACGAGCTTGAAGCGGTCATTCAACCTTCAAATGCAAATTTTCATCTCGAGCGATTCCGTAGTTTCGAAAAAATCAAGAAAACAAACTATAGATAGATAGATAGTTAGATAGATATTTATTCAATTAATGAGTAATTGTAATACAATAAGATTGAAATTCGTTGAATAATTGTTGATCTACAGAAAGAAAAAAATTCAGACAATGAATATGGTTTCAATTTCATAATAAACTCATATAGGGTTTTCTTGAAAAAAATTACATCTTCAATAACATTTATTTTACTAGGAAGAGCGTTCATTAATTTTATTCCAAGATAAAGAGGATATTTTTCTGTCATAGTCAAATTATGGTAGGAATGAAAGAAATGTTTTTTTTTCTAGTCATTGAATTAACATTTTCATAGTTCTTAAAACAGTGAGGATGTAGATACATGAAGACAAGAACTTTATATATCTAAACCATGTAGTGTCCAGAGCTGTGCCAAAGCATTGTGTTTAGTGCTTTCGAAAGCACTTGAAGCCTTTTTGTGCTCCCGGGCACTGTGCTCCTGCGCACTTTTTAAAAACGGTGCTTAGTGCTTAGTAATCGAAGCACTTCGACAAAAGGCTTAGTGCTTAGTAATCCCGAAAGTGCTCCCGAGCACTGAAGTGCTCGCGATTACTTTTGCGGATTACTGAGCACTTATCACTTCCGAATTTTTGGTATAACACAAATATGCGCCGACGCGACGCCTTGATGATCGTTTCACATAATCTGATTAGTCTTTGATCGTGTATTGAAATTCAATAGGTACACAATAAGAATCTGACGGCTCTTTTGTGTGAATTCAGTGTCATTCATATATAAGATAAGTTTAATTCCATAAAAAAATCAATTCATTTGTTAGGCAGAAGGAGAATAGAAAATTGAATTTTCAATCATATAGCAGGATATTTCTTATAAAATAAAGTATAAACAGTACTATTATGATATTTTGAAATCGAACATTTCAATACTAATCTTATAGGTGAATGAGAAAGTTATTGCAATTTTCATCCCCTTTTTTTCAAAAATAAGAATTTTAATATTTGTCTGATTGAAGGAAGTCTAACAAAGTTCGATCATTAGTAGTTGGCCAGAATGTAAACGATAAAATTGAATAATTTTCTGAAAATATGAATGCTTTGTGTCGACAATTGTCACAAATCACATTTCCTTCTTCCTAATCATACCTCTATTTTTTATGCTTGCGTTGTATTCTACAAGTAAATTTAGTTTCCATATAGCTTTTTAGTTTTCAATATGAACCTTATTTTCATATTTTAATGAAGCTATTTTGATCTCGTGAAATAGGACTTTTTCTGAACTTCTGATTTTGTGATTCCAAAAATGATATATTTGATTATTTATGGATGCTAGATATTAACCTCTTGCTAGTATATTGTTATTTCACGAAATAAAGTCCGAAAATATTTCTGTGATGTGTTTACATAAAAATAAATATATAATCTGAATTATTTTTGACAGTGTTTGACATGATATTTTGAACAATACGGAAGTTTTCTTCCATGGATCGAACCAATTTGTCTATGAAATTTCAGTTACATATATCATATATTTTTTCCGCCGACTAGAATGAGAGATGTGAGATAATGGCATATTTTCATTCGAATATTATACACCATATGTTTTTAATGGGATACCCTTTGTAGATTCTCTTTGTAGTTGTTCTCAGCCGACAGCTACCAAAGAAGTTTTATGATTTTATTATGTTTACGTACTTTCTTCTAGAATCGCGTAGAATCTCAAAGAACAATGAATTGATTCATCGAAACAGTCTAGGCATCCCAATTCCCAACCGTCTCGGTCAGATTTATAAAACTACGAAAATCTACCAACTGATTTCTGCCTACTAAAAATTTCATGGAAATGCGAAAAAACTACTAAAAGGTAGATTTCTACTAAATCTGGTCACACTGCTTTGAAAATAAAAATCTGATGCTGATAAGGCACGTCTGCAAAATATGTTTTATTTTATTTTGCTATCATAAAAATTATTTAGCTTTGTTGGAGAATCATAAGAAAAAAACGATGACTTATATCTTATGAATTGAAATGAGTTCTTCATTCTTCTTCATTTTTATTATCCAATACAAACAGGCTGTTCCAACATTGATACGATGCTCTATTACAGTTAAGGGCTGATATTTTCGAATATTTTTCGACACAGTAACACGAGGTTTTGTTGAATATTAGAGCTACATTATCTAATTGTTGGGAAATATACAGGACGTACCAATGAAGTGCACCTCGATTAATGCACAGATATTTTTTCATGGAACACCTTTTTTTTTCATTGAATTTTCAGATTGCACGGAATAAATTAACCCAAGTTGGTTCGCTCAAAATTTACCGTTTTTGAAATATTTCGATTTTTTTATAAAGTGAAGGGGCTTTGGAAGATCCTAATCACTTCGACATGAATGAATTTATTCAAAACGATTCAATTAATTGATGACTCATTCAAAAGTTATTATCGGGCTTATTCTAAATGGCCTAGCCTGCATTTTATTTTCTCATCAGGTAGCAAATTTTAGTAACTTTGAAAAGTTGTCTCCTGAATGACATAATGAATTATAGGGTGTACCAGTTGAAATAGCCCGATATTAACTTTTGAATGAATTATATCATTTTAACACCCAGTAGAGTTCTCAATGATTTTTTTTCGAAATCTCATTCAAATGAATTAATTTACATTCACCATGGAATAATCCTAATGGATTTTTTTTTACGAATCAGTTTTTCGACCCTAATACACAGGTCCGTCGCTAGCCAAATTGCCGCCCTAGGCAAACACCCAATTTGCCGCCCTAACAGTCAACTCTGCAGAATGCAAAAAAAATTTTTTGGGTTATCGGGATCTTCTACCGAAATATGGAAAAATTGAGAGCGACTGTTTGAAAAATTTCAATAATAATAACCTAGAAGACATATAAACAAAACCAACAAGTTCAAACCTGTACAAAAAATTAAAATCATTTTAGGATTGGTAAGTAACAATAATAGGAACACATGAATGACTAGAACAAAAAATGAAAGTATCTGTCCGGAAGAAATATTCAACGAATTATTTAGAAATTATCTTTTCGATCATTTGAATGAATGATCGAAGTTGTACAGGGTGGGCAAATTTAGATGTTTTTGCAGTACAACTTTTAAACCAGATGAGATAGACAGAATCTGATACACCATCCTCGGTCTCTTTTTCTGAGAAACTAACAAGGGTAGTATTCATTTTTCGACACCTTATTTTGTTTTCGAGTTATAGGCGAAAATTTGAAAAATGGCGATATCGAAAAGCATTTATATCTTCGCTAATACTGATGATAGAGCTCAGAAATTAAAACACTATATAGGCACTTTTTTACGTAGAATCCAGTGGCGTGCTCGTTGTAGCTATTAGATAAGAACATCCATACATAAATTGGACTGTAAGGTGCTGGTTTATGAAGTTCGAAGGACCATAAAATTTTCCACACTATTTATTGAAGTAGGTTTATATATACAATTACACAATGTACACTTTACAAGATTCGCTGAACTTGTTATCGGAAACTATGAATCAGTTCCACGCACTTATCCAATAACAATTTACCGACTAGGGTACTAACGAAGATAACCGACTGAAGGGTCTTTTTTAACCACGGGGCGACTAGGCCAATATTTAACTAACTTGAAATGTGCAAGCTGAACACTGTGTCTCGAGGGGCGAGACCAACGACGAACTATACTTTACTGTACTTGACTTGTACTTACTAGACTGTGTGTTGAATATTACTCAACTGACTTGAACTCGAATTAATTGAAGTGACGGTTCGATTTCTTACCCAACCTCGACCTTTTTGTCGAACCATCGAAAAGGGTTAAGAACATAGAAGTGCTACAGATAAACGGGCATAGTTAAATTATCATTATAGCCAGCCGTCATTATAAGGACGACTGCGCGCAGCGCATTCATAAAGTGCTCGGAATTATCTATAACTAACTTCAGGGGTGAATCTTTGGACAATGGCGGCGCTGAGTTCTGCGAACCTTGATCAAAACTTAACACTCGTATTTTCAAAAGGTTTTTTAATTACGAAGGTATGACCCAAAGTTATGTTTTTTCAAATGGGAACACTAGATTTTTGTGCCATTTTCTGAAAGCTCAATTTTTTCTGATTTCAAAAATATATAACATCGTATGATTCGGATCAATATAAATAAAAGAAAATGGCCAAAAACCTCTTTTTACCTAGGAGTCTCAATATTTCTATGGTTTCAACTGTTGATGAGCACAGAAAAATTGAACTTTCCATAACAAGAGCAGTGTCCTTTCGTCAATCTGATTAATTCTAGGCTTTTCACTTATTTCTACAAAATTCGAATATAGATATGTTTTATACATTTTTTTATTTAAAAATTGATTTGAAAATAACAGAGAAACCACAAGATCGAATTTTTCAATCGAAAAAGTTGTATTGAGATGCATGTATCAGAAGATTATTTGCATAAGTCTCCAGACTCAATACGCACAAGTACCAATCCATTTTAAACAATGCATATACATACATATATGATTGAACTCAACAATTTAATTACGAAGGGACAAACAAGAAATAATATTTAACCTAATAATGACAACAATTGCACAATGCACAGTCGACACCTCTTCTCGATATTTCAATAGATGAATATTTGAAACTGTGTTCAAGCTACCTAGAAAACTTTTTTCCAAGTTCGTTTATCTTTTCGAAACTATTTGTATAGAATGAATATAGATTCGAATTTTGTAGAAATAAGTGAAAAGCATAGAAACAATCAGATTGACGGAAGGACACTGCTCTCGTTATTGAAAGCTCAATTTTTCTGAGCTCATCAACAGTTGAAACCATAGAAATAATGAGACTCTTGAGTAAAAAAAGGTTTTTGACCATTTTCTGTTATTTATTTTGAATCATACGATGTTATATATTTTTGAAATCAGGAAAAATGGAACTTTCATAAAATGGCACAAAAATCTAGTGTTCCCATTCGAAAAAACATAACTTTGGGTCATACCTTCGTAATTAAAATACCGTTTGAATTTTCGAACGAGCACGTCACTGGATTCTACGTGAAAAAGTGCCTGTATAATGTTTTAATTTCAGAGCTTTATCATCAGTATTAGCGAAGATATGAATGCCTTTCGATATCGCCATTTTTCGAATTTTCGCTTATAACTCGAAAACAAAAGAAGGTAGCCAAAAATGAATGCTACCCTTGTTAGTTTCTCAGAAAAAGAGACCGAGAATGGGGTATCAGATTTGGTCAATCTCCTCTGGTTTAAAAGTTGTAGTGCTAAAACATCGAAATTTGCCCACCCTGTACATTATTTCCATTTTTTGAACCAAAGAGGAAAAAAGAAACGAATTAAATATAAGGAAATCGATAAGTTTTTGTTAGAATATTACTTCATCCGAACAGATTACGAGAGAGACAACCAACCCTACACTTGATAGTGTTATTGCATGTCGTGCGGTGGCGCTACGAGTCTGCGCGTGGCGAGGCCATCGAGGGCCATCGAGAGAGAAAACAAGAATGGACCTTCGATGGTCGAGAGCGAACGTCAGGGACAAAACTTCATAGTGACAGTCCCTTCCAACTTGCCTTCTGTCAGGTTCTTCCGTTCTGCCTTGTGAACTGCACTTGCTTTTGAGATAGAGTTAAGACTTACTGAGTGTCTTGAGAATAAACGATTAATATCATCATATGTGTATTAGTGAATACTCTGTATTTATATAACCCAAATATATATAATCCAATAGGTAATGGGCTCCAGGGCATGCTTAAACTGCGCTGTAACAAGGTAAACACTTATTCTGAAAATATGTTGTGTAAACAACGAGAAAAACATTGAGGTAGGTTGAATTTCAACTTAATTATGAGGCTAGAGATATTTTAGTTAGTTCGGTGAATGGAAATGATTTATTTCATATTCATTCCTGAAATAGAGAATTCCTGTTATACAGTATATACTATATTTGGTTAATGTGTTTACCTATCTATTAGACAAGGAATCAACTTTGATTCTTAACGGTTATTGACAGTTGATGTTTAGAGAAACGAGATATTTTGCTATACACATGTTTTATAGATTTAGATGATTAAGATTCAGTTTAGAGAAACGAGATATTTTGCTATACACATGTTTTATAGACTTAGATGATTAAGATTCAGTTTAGAGAAACGAGATATTTTGCTATACACATGTTTTATAGATTTAGATGATTAAGATTCAGATTAGAGAAACGAGATATTTTGCTATACACAAGTTTTATAGATTTAAATGAGAGATTCAGATTAGAGAAATGAGATATTTTAATATACACATGTTTTATAGATTTAGATTATGCAGATGTAGATTTTGCATACTCATTGTATCAAATTGATTTAGATGTTTGTAAATTTAGAGATTTCACATTCATCATTTGAGAAAGTAATATTATGTGAATTTAGAGTATTTTTCAGAGTCATAATTTGAAAGATGTAC
This sequence comes from Harmonia axyridis, assembly GCF_914767665.1. Classification (NCBI taxonomy): domain Eukaryota; kingdom Metazoa; phylum Arthropoda; class Insecta; order Coleoptera; family Coccinellidae; genus Harmonia; species Harmonia axyridis. Next base: position 19,392,469 of record NC_059505.1, read on the forward strand.
ATACATCATTCGAGAGGTTTACATGAGGAAATCTTATAGTGTTTATTGAAACATTTCAGAGCCTGAGATTATGTAAACTTTAGAAATTGTGCTAACATACTTTCTGTTTTAGATTGGATAATATTATAGAATTTACATACCACACCTAGAGAATTGGATCATGTAGATTTGAAGATTCTACATACATTGCTTGGAGCATGTAAATTTGGATGTTTCACATTCCATAAACATAATCCAGAGATGGAGATATTTTGAGACTATATATATTGATGAAAAAATTTGGGGAATTATTTATTTCACTAAACTACAAAAACTGCAGTATGGTAAGATTAGTGATAACTATTATTTCAGGGCTTCTTTCATACAATGCTTGCTGTGCTGTGTTGTTTGTTTGTAAGCTAGGGATATTATAGGATTCAAGTATTCATCCCGTATTTGTAAAATGGCCATACCTAACTCAACAGGTTTTCATTGCAGTGCGTGATACCGCTTTTGAAGTAAGGTTTACAGGTACGAGGTGGTGTTGCTCGAAAACTTAAAAAGTCCTGTTTCGGATTGTATCAGATTGCTGTGCGTCTGAGGCAATTCAGAAGCACGAAACAAAATTTTATATCTTATACCTGGTAGTAGATGTACTAAGAGAGCATATAATGCACAAAAATCTTAAGATACATAATATAAATATTTTGTTTCAGAAATCCTGAAATAGATGGCAGCCAAAGGAAATCAAGGAAAACCATTGGTGGATTATCATAGCGATTCCACCATTTCCGTAAGTGCAGAAGATATAGGTTTCATGCATTACGAGGAAAAAGAGAATTGTCAGAACCAATGTAAGTTTTTCATGCAATTAATAATTGCCCATTTCCTTGATTTTAGCTGACTAGAGCAGTATCAACGAGTGATATGTAAGAGACTAGATGAGAAATGCTAGAGATATTTTAGTCATTACACAAAACCCCCTTTTGAGATATTAGAGATTTAGAGATTTGAGAGAGTAGAAATTGTCGACAATAGAGTAGAGTTGAGTAGAGAATATTAGAGATTAGAGTGCGAGAAAACCCAGGCATATAAAAATTTATTCATGTTACAGAGGTAATTAGAGTTATGAGAATATTTTTGAGATTAAATCTTAGAGATTTAAGAGTTTGAGAAAACCCAGCTGTATTTAATAAAAATTAATTCATTTCACAGAGGTGATTAGAGTTAAGAGAATAATTTTTGGGGTTAAATTCTAGAATATTAGAAAACCCAGGTATTTAAAAATTAATCTATGTTGCAGAGCAGAATTCAAATTTTAAGATCTGGATGGACAGTCTATGATCATAGCTTTTTGACAAACGATTTGTTGGACGTCATAGAGCCAAGTACGAGTAACCAAACTTTTTCAGAGGCTAACAAATCCAAGAGAAGTAATTGAGTATGAGATATTATCATAAACATAATTGAGGAGAATTATTAAAAGAAAACTTTCAATATCCTAAGACCCTGTTGAAGTAAGTAGAGGTTTGAGGTTCTCCAGGAAGTGCAAGTCAAATGCGACACACACACTTCAGGTAAGAGCTCACTCGTACTCCACTAAAATGGAGAAACACTAATCGGTCGATGATTTCTGTGAAAGATTTGACTCGATAGTATGAGAGTATGAAGCTTTCGAGGTGTGATTGAGCTAACTGCTCAAAAAGATAAGATCTGCACTTCATCAGGCTGCATTACCAGTCACATCCGAGTTACGAGATGCAGATCTGACCAGGAGACAGACCCCAAACCAAGAAGGTAATTTAGACGAGATCAGAGAGATTAGAGGTTGAGAAGAGGGCTGAAATTGAAGAGGAGATTCCAAAAGTTCAACGGGTACTTAAATTAGAATGCTTCCGTTGTAACAAAGAGAGACACTGGTCAACTGATTGCAATTTGAGGCAACAGAGTAAGTAAGTAATTCTACTTCGGTTGTGGGACAATCAAGTAAGAGGATTGCATTAACAATGGTGGCACGAACGAAACGTTAAATTTAGAGGATCGAGTAGAGTTAGGTTGAACAAGCCAAGTTTCAACACTAAGAGACGAAGTCACGTAAACCAGAGGAGAATGAGAGAGAGTAAGAGATTCAACAAAGAGGGTCGCTCCAAGGCAAAAAGGGTTGGAAGTATAGAGCATAGAGAAACTAAAACAGGTAAACTTGATCCAATCATTAACTTCTTTGCAGATTCTGTAGCAACAGACCATACCGTAAAGGATTGTCTGACTTGAGAAACTTTGAGAGATGTCAAAATATGAGTATAGAGAGCGAATAAAACGAGATAGCAGTCATTGTAATCGATAGTAAGGGTGAGTTAATCTTATGTTTAGATTCTATAGATGAGAATACTAAGAAATTGCAAAACGTATTTGCAGAGAAAGAGATTTCTGAGAATTTACTTCCCTTACGTAAACTCGCAGACTCTGGGTTCAATATTTACTTAGATGTCCAAGTCCTAAGAGTTTACAATAAGATTAATAATGAATTTTTTTTTGAGAACAAGTCCTAAGAGTTTACAATGAAATTGTTTCAGAGGACAATTCAAAAATCCTAAGATTTTACAATAAGGTTAATAATGAGATTGTTTTAGAGAGTCAAGCAATGATAAGCAAGAAGATGAGATGAGCTTGCAATCGCAGACACATTCCAATAACGAGTTATTAGGTTCGGAGGGAGAACCGGAATCTGCGATTGGGAGGGAGAAGTAATATAATCTCATCTTTTCACCTAAAGAGAAAGTTCACAAGTTTCAACTGACAAAACACATGAAACACAATCTGAGCAACAAGAAAAATTGGGATTGCAGTCATATCAGCAGAGAGGTAATTTAGATCGATAACTTGGAATCACTCCAAAACTTAGAACGTGAAGTATGTATCATATCGACAATGGAAAAATTACATTTTAAAGGGACAGAATGAGAGCTGAGAAACAACCAGTTGACACACACTGACACGATGGGACTTATTAAACCACCATCTCATCCAGGTCAGTAAAGATTCATTAATGTCTATATAGAAGACTATTTGAGACTTGCTAAAGCATATCCATTAAAACAGAAGATGAGTTGGCTGAAGCATTAAAGAAATTCTTAATATCAACAAGAAACTTGTTGGAGAAAAATGAGAAGGTATATTATATCAGGTAAGATCAAGATACAGATTTACCGAAACGAAATTCCCAGAAGTACTGAGTAGAGAAAATATAGAGAACGAGAGAGCGGAGAGGTTTAACTCGACGATCCAAAAGAAGGTTCGTACATACATTTTTGATTCCAGACTACCTAAGAGTATGTGGGAGATTGGTGTTGATGCATCTATAGATGTGTACAACAGAACACACAAGTCTATCAGATATCAAACACCATTGACAGAGTTTGCACCAAATGCAAAATGCCACTTTGATCAAATTGAGAGATGTGGGTGTATTGGATGTATTTGTAAGTATTATTATGTATTGTGATGTTCGCTTACATTAAGATTCCAAAACCCAGCTTGAAATTTGGAGAATGGGCCCTGAAAGCTGTCCTAGTGGGTTATACCGCTACAGGATACTTGACGTGGCATTCAAGCTCGAGCTACATGTGAGATTTAACAAGAAACTTGCCTACAAAGATGTTTATAGAAATAAACAACTTGATGACACTAAAGAAAAATTACAGACCCAGGAAAATATAATCGACTGGGATTGGATGAAAAATTCGAAAGAGCCAAAATAAGGGAACTGCCGATCAAAAGGCCAATACCCTGCTACACTTAAAGAAAATCGTAAAGGACGTAAGCTATGCAAGGTTTCTTAATTACTCAGAGAATAGTATTTTAGAAAGTGGGCTAAACGACCTCGGTCGATTGCCCTTTGGATAACTAGTTATCAATAAAGATCAGCTATTAATATTATTATTTTAGGTAAATATGAGAAAACCAATAAAGAAGAAGATGTGAGGCTTTGTCTTATTTCTTCATTAAATAGAGAACCGATAAAATTCAAGGAAGCTATAAATTCTAGAGAAGGCCACTTATGGAAGAAAGCTATAAAAGGAAGAAATTGATTCCATGATACAAAATAAGGTTTGGATTTTGGTAGATAAAAGGAATCTTCAAATATCTGGAAAACGGGCAAACATTATAGACTCGAAATGGTATTCGAGAGAAAATTAGAGGCAAATGGTCTTATACGATACAAAGTAAGATTAGTCATACGAGGCTTTAAGGTCAAAAATATCTATGACATTAGACTTCCTGTAATTAGAGCTACATTTGCAATAATAAATAAGTATGATTTACATGCTTGTCAATCAGAAGTAAAAACCTGCCTTTTTAAATGGCACTATAGAGGAGATCTATATGATCATATGTCGTTGAATGTGAAGTCATGGCGGACAGAAGCGATCTCTGTATCGAGTTAAATAAACTGAAAAAAGATAGTTTGATTGAAATTATTCTGACTAGAAAAGTACCAAGCGCTCTAAATGTGAGTGAAACTTTACGACATTATATTGAAAATGGGACTTTGTTTACGTCTTACGAGAATTTAACAGATTCTAACCTGAAACCTGGAGATGAATCTGTAATAATGAAAGCCAGAATTGAGGTGTTGTCGACAAAGTTGGAAGCATCTGCCAAAATTTTGACGGAAAAAGAAAGGCACATACAGGCACAACAGGTAATAATAGAATTGTTAAAAAATAACAGCAACAATAACCAAACTGCATTGGTCGGAAGCAACGTTGCCAAGATGTCAACAAATTCCCAAAGAATGTCTTATTCCACAATTGCCAAAAAGAGTGAGTCTATGTCAACGCAAGAGATTGGTACGGTGAAAAATGGGAATAGTTCATTAACCCTTCGTTAGGCGCGTGGATTACGATTGTAATCCACCACTATTCCAACGCCGATATTTTCCTAATTTCATTGGTTATGTAAGCGCGGACCTCAGTAGCTGTCAATTACATCGCTTTCTAGCGATTCAGTATTCAGTAAGCGGTGGGAAATATTTTTGCTGGAATTTAGGAGCGTCTAAACACGACTGGATTACCATTGTAATCCGCGCGCCTAACTGCGTTACGTTTGCTCGAAGTACTCGTGTTGTCATAAATTTGGTAAGTATAGGTTTTTTTTGCATTATTACGAACATTATCGAATGCATATGTATTCTTATATCATTATCTCATGATTATTGATGTTTCAGGAATATAATATGTCTAACCCTAAAAATAAATCCGTTATTTTAGTATCTTCAATGCACCATGAGGATGCGATCGATCTGGAAACAGAAGATAAAAGAAAACCAGAAATAGTGACATTTCATAACCACACCAAAATTGGCGTCGACTTAGTGGACCAACTATGCCAAAAATACAACGTTGCGAAAAATGCAATGGTTGTTTTTTACAATCTGCTGAACGTAGCTGGAATAAATTCCGTCTGCATTTACAAAGCGAACCATCCTACGGAAAAAAAGTAAGGAGTGATTTCATTGAAAAATTTGCTTGGGAACTCATCAAGCCACAAATAGGGGCCAGGTCGAATATCACCTGCTTACCCATGGAACTCAGAAGACGAGCGCGTTCCCTCCTTGGACTCGAAGCGACATTACCCCCGCCACCTGATCTACCAAGGCAAGAAAATCCTATAAGACGATGTAATATATGTCCTAGAAGCCTAACAAGTCAAAAAGGAAAGTGTGCGTGAAATGCAAAAGACACGCTTGCAAGCAACATGCAGTAGATATTTGCACTGAATGTTTAGATGGTTGAAGAAATCACCATAATTGTGTGAATTTTCCATGAATATGATAACTTCTATCGAATGTAGCAAATTGTATTTTTCATATTTGGTTCGTCTCTTTTCAGAATATTAGTTTTTTTTTAGCTATTCATAATTGTTTTTTGTTTGTTGTCCAAAATGTACAAGACGCAGATAAAACTATGAAAAACGTGATTCTTTTGCTTTCTTATTCAAACAGTGAGATTCTTGAAAATTTTCATAAAAAATTTTTTTCATCATTGAAGCAGATACATCAACAAAACTGAATAACCAATTTAGCCAATGATTATAGTCTGAGTATGTGATTTAATGACAAATCATTTTGGATTACGTTTGTAATCCACGCGCCTAAACGCGTTAGGAAATACCGCGCGCCTAACGAAGGGTTAATCGAGACAAATTTGGAGGACAAAGAGACTCCTAAGGTTTCCAAAACAAGTAGACCTGTTGATGGAATTATTGGTACAAAAGATGTTGGTGAGGTGACAGATGGTAAGCTAGCTTTTATGGGAGTTGAAAAAAAGGCCTGGCTGCATGTTGGAAGAGTACGAAAGGGTATTTCCTCTGTGGATGTAGAACAATATCTGGAGTCCAAGTTCCCAGATAAATCTTTCGATGTAACCGAACTTTCAACGAAGGAAGAAATGAGAAATATCTCCTTTAAGGTAGGAGCTAGTTTTGAACTTTTACAACAACTCAGTAAAGCAGAGACTTGGCCCTCAGGAGTAACTGTAAGAAGATTTCGTTTTTTTCGAAACCATGGCACCCCTAAAAACCAATAAAGTCATTTTAAATTTAAATTGCTGTTCAATGAAGAATAAAGTTGATGAATTGGAAATTATGTTTCTCGAACAACATGTTGATGTTGCTATAATAACGGAGACATGGATGCCTGGTGATATGTATCCGTTGTTGCCATTTTCCTATTATGAGGTTGTATCTAGTTGCTCTAGGCCTAATGGGAAATATGGAGGAGTGGCCATTCTGATGAAGGAAAGATGTAGTGCAGTGGAACTTGGTGATGTATCGGGCTTGAGTTTTGAGGATTTTGAGATCACTGCAGTTAAGATTCCCACTATGAAAGCTATAATTGTTGGGATCTATAGAGCGCCCAATTCAAGGTTGGAGACATTCTTTGATCATATGGAATTGTGTCTTCAGAAGTTGCTTAGATTCTCACGATATTACACCTTATTCGTGTCCGGTGACTTCAACATTGATGTAAGACAGCCATCAAGAACGACTCGTAGATGGATAAATCAGATGAAGGAATATGGTTTCAGTCCACTGTTCAACTCACCCTCAAGAATAACAAGCACGGGAGCTACATGCATTGATAATATATTCGTTAGCGAAGTTAACAGAGTCTTCAACTCGAGCACCTTCAACCCTCATATTTCCGACCATATGGCACAGAAGGTATATTATATGTTGAATATTCCTGAAGGAAATAAGATCAGTAAATACAGATATGTAAGAAAAATGGCGGAGCATGACACTCAACTTCTCATTGAACATCTGTCCGGAATCGACTGGGAGATGACGTTGTCGAGTAAGAAGGGATCAGATGCTTTTGAGGCCTTCCATTCTGGTGTTTTGGAGGCAGTCAATATCTACTACCCCGTCTCAAGAAAAAAAATTAATACAAACCGAAAGAATTCAAAGCCTTGGTATGGTGAGAATTTAAAGAAAATCAAAAATGAACTTGATGTGTGATGTGTGTAAAAATGGAAGTAGGAAAGGATGAAAACGACATGAGAAGATATAAGGAGCATAGGAGATTATACAGAGATGAATTAAAGACGGCAAAGAGAGCTTATTATTCAAAACTAATTGAGTCAACTGATAACATTCCAAAAAAAAGTTGGGAGATAGTTAATAAGTTCCGAAAAGACAAGAAAGAAAATGAAAATCAGATTGATCCAGAATTGTATGGAAATTTCCTGAAAGAGATCACAAATAAAACTTACGATAAAAATAATGAATTTCAGGAGAAACTAAGGAAGATCAAGATTTCTGACTCGGGCTCGTTCTTTCTCAAACCGACAACACCGCATGAAATTATTGATATTGCCACATCGCTGAAAAACTCCAAAACAGCTGATTCACATGGTTTATCAACTGAAATAATTAAGAGAATTATCAGAGTGATAGCGGAACCTTTGTCATGTGTCATCAACATGTGCTTCACTGAAGGAGAATTCCCATCATCTCAAAAAATTGGTAAGATAATTCCTGTCTACAAAAAGGAAGGAGACAAACGGTCACCTAACAATTATAGACCGATATCCATATTACCATCGATGTCAAAAATAATGGAGACCATCTTAAAGAAGCAATTGATCGATTTCTTGGAACGGAAAAACTTGTTATCGGAAAGTCAACACGGATATAGGAACAGGAAATCTACCATAACAGCATTGGTAGCGATCATTGAACGAGTGGCAGAGGCGTTAGATGATGGGAAAAGGGTCGAACTTACTCTCTGTGATTTATCTAAAGCATTCGATAATGTTATACACCCTATTCTGCTCCGAAAACTCGAATATTATGGGATACGAGGATTGCCGCTGAAACTTTTCACTTCTTATCTGAGCGGTAGATATCAGTATGTGGATGCTGGGGGTGGAAGATCGAGTCAGCATATAGTTCTCAGGGGAGTACCACAAGGTTCAATATTGGGACCTCTCTTGTTTTTAGTTTACCTCAATGACTTGCCAGTTAATGTTATCTGTGATCTCTTGTGCTCTTGTGCAATTACGCAGATGACACCTCGTTCTTGAACATTGGAGTCGAGAGTGTAGCGACTAAGACAATAGCGGCTTTAAACGATGTCGAGAACTGGTTTGCGGGAAATGGGCTGCTTCTTAATAGATTAAAAACGGTAATACTGCCCATTGACACAAGGATTAAGAGGGATAGTGTTGAAGGTGCTAAATTCCTGGGTGTGTATATTCAGGAAAATTTTAAGTTCGACATTCATGTAGAGGTAGTTGTGAAAAAACTATCGTCTATATTGTTTCTTATGACACAGCTTGCAAAGATGACTAATGAATGCACAATGCTGAATGTTTACCATGCACTTTTCCATAGTCGAATGTCTTACGGCATTCTGATCTGGGGAGATAGTCCGCACTACCAGGATGTATTTTTGAAACAAAAAAGAGCGATACGAATTTTGGCTGCAATCGACAGAAGAACCTCATGTCGCGAATATTTCCGAAAGTACGCGATACTCACATTCTGCTCGCAATATATATTTGAATGTTGTATTTACGTGCATAAAAATAGTGCAAATTATCAGTTATGTGGAGACCGACATCAGTACTTGACTCGTAACCGAGCTGCCATGGAAATACCTTACAGAAGACTTAATGTTGCCAGAAAAGGTTTTAATTATTGGGGTGTTGTGTTTTACAACCACTTACCAGAAACTGTGAGGAAAGCGAGAAGCTTCAAAAGCAGTCTCCGAAAATTTTTAGTCGATGGTAACTTTTACACCGTAGATGAATTCCTCCGTTGAATGGAACCGGCTGGTCCAGCTGAGTTGTTGTGCGTTTGTTTTCTGATTTGTTGATGTATGTTTATTTTTGAATTGTATTTTATCGTAGAAATTTTAACATGTAAGATTGACTATTTATTATAGACTTTTTTATCACTGTAATTTTAACATGTAAAGTTGACTATTAAGTGTTGCCTTCCGTTCTGCGATGCTTTGTTGAATAAATGATTGATTGATTGATTGAAGAAAGATTCTTGATGGAGTAGACATTGACAATGAGATCAAACGATCTTATGTATATAAACTCCGGAAAGCCCTATATGGACTGAAGATAAGTCCAAAGAGATGTAATAAGAGATTCACTGAAGAGATCCAGAAACTTGGTTCAGAGAATGATATACATGGACCTGTTTATATACTTAGAGGAGAAATGATATAAATATAAAGAGAAACTGAGAAGAGAGGTATATAAATCAATCAATCAAATTATACCATGAATATATTAGATAGATTAAATATGAATGACTGCAATGCTCAAAATACTCCTATGGTAACCAGACAGATTGAAAATAGGATTAGGAGAAATCAATCAGAGAAGTTACAAGATGACTCAGATAAACTAGAGATGAAAAGAGTTCCTTATAGAGATGAAAAGAGTTCCTTATAGAGAAGCGATTGGTAGCTTAATGCATCCATCAAATTGTAGACACTACGTTTGCTGTTAACTATTTAACGAGAAAACAAATGAAGCCGACCGAAGTTGATTGGAAAGGTGTAAAGAGAATCTTCAGGTATTTGAAAGGTACTGTGAATTTAAGTCTTAAATTCACCGCTCAAACTTAATACTTAGAGGCATTTACCGATGCAACATTTAGAGACCATACCGACTTGTCATCAACTGAAAGGTATGTTATTAGATTGTTTGAAGATGTAATAGCTTGGAGAAGCCATAATCAAACCTATGTAATAATGCCTATCAAGAATTAATAATTCTTGACAAGGTACTTAGATTTGTGATAGGAAAACAGATGTTTCCTACAACAGTCTGGTGTGATAAAAATTCCGCTGGAGACTGCACCAAGAAAGATGGTAGTCCCAAACTAAAAGTATTTGATGATCATTTAGAGGTAACAAATGACGACCTACTACATAGAGAGAAATCTGGACTTAGAAGACATATGGCTGAAACACATGGTGATTTCATAAAACAATGTGTTGAAGTGAAGAGAATCACAGTGGGATGGATTCCAACCAAGGAGAATGTGGATGACTTAATGATAAAACCTTTACCATCAGACGGTCATAAGAGATTAACTCAAAAACTAATGATTTAATACTAACTCATTGAATTTTTGTTTTCAGAGTATTTCTAGGGACTAGAGTATAAACTAATTGAGTTCTGTTTATAGATTAGACTTAGAGTGGAGAATGCTGGTTGCAGTTCGATGAAGGGAGGGAGTGTTAGAATATTACTTCATCCGAACAGATTACGAGAGAGACAACCAACCCTACACTTGATAGTGTTATTGCATGTCGTGCGGTGGCGCTACGAGTCTGCGCGTGGCGAGGCCATCGAGGGCCATCGAGAGAGAAAACAAGAATGGACCTTCGATGGTCGAGAGCGAACGTCAGGGACAAAACTTCATAGTGACAGTCCCTTCCAACTTGCCTTCTGTCAGGTTCTTCCGTTCTGCCTTGTGAACTGCACTTGCTTTTGAGATAGAGTTAAGACTTACTGAGTGTCTTGAGAATAAACGATTAATATCATCATATGTGTATAAGTGAATACTCTGTATTTATATAACCCAAATATATATAATCCAATAGTTTTTTTGTCGAGTTTTCATCAAATTATGCCGTAAATTGTAAAGAATCAAAAAGATGGAGTTCGCTACCAATACCTTTCATAATAATATTCAATAAGGCCCGCTCTAGCGTTTCTGCCGCCACGGCAAAAATACAAGTCGACGCCCTTGCAAGTTCGGTGTAAGATTTTTTTATAAAAAGTTAAAAAGGTTTTATGGACGGAAAATGTATAGAGTGTAATTATTTCTTATGAAGTCAAATCTAATCAGGAAAGATTATTTATTGATGAACTACTAAAGAAATTAATACAAATTGTTGGACGGAACAGATAAAAATTCCATTTCTTGAATATATTTGGTTTTTTCCATGAATTGTTCGTAAACCCGTATTAGGTCACAAATATCTACCCTTGATTTCAGCAGCTGGTATTACGTAAACAAAACCGATCTTTGACAGAGGCAATAAAGTGATAAAACTGTGCTAGAAACCAATTGCTAGTTATGAAAGGAAGCAAGGAGGATTTCTTATAAAGGCACGTCACGGTTCGTAATGTTTTCAAGATGTTAAAAATGTGGAAATGGAATCTATTGCAAATGTTCGAATGATAACTATTTCAGTTCCGTTAATATCGCCCTTATGCCTACTACCGAAAACAAATTTCAGAATTGTACCTTATCAAGTATCTGAAAAAGAATCTTCAGATAGTTATTTAATTTTTTTTTTTTTAAGTATCTTAATATCTTAAGACCTTTGCTAAAAAGTATCTTATTTCGTATCTAGATACTCTTATAAAGTAAGTTTGACGGCTTTTCCAACTTTATTTTAAAATATAGGTAATTGATTTATAAAATGTGAAATAATATCCCAACTTCCAATCAGCATTAAAAAATCAAGTTATTGATCCGAAAAAAAATCACTGTGAAAGTAAAAAGATATCTATTCAATACATTCTTCTAGTAATTCAGTTCTTAGATTTCTCGGAAAAAGTAGAAAATACCTTCCTTCAATATTTGCCGCCCCTCTAGAATAGGCTCTGCGGTTTCAGGTTCTTCTGCTGAGTTCCGACTTCATAAAACATTTGAACATTTTGTTTTTTTATCTTTAAGATGATAGTGTGTAACAATCGGATGGATGAATGATTATTTCAAATTCGAATGCGCCCACCCTCAAAACTAGTTAATTTTATGAAAAATCATGTCTGAAATTCATTGAAATTAAAAAGAAATATTCAACACAATCTTTTTGGAATTCGGATTCCTGAAAAAAAGTTGAAAATGCCGCCCTCCAATATTTGCCTATCTCCCGGAGATGTACCTGAAAGAAACACGGATCATATTTCTTTGGGAACATTATATTATCAAATAAGTGAATATGATTTTTTCTATTAAGTCTATCATCTCATCTGACGCTTCAAAGATAGGTACTGTTATCGATCGTATATGCAAGCTGCGTTTACTTTTTTGGTGATTTGATTTAAATTTAAATTGATTCGATCCAATAACTGAAAATTTGATAATATATTTTAAATTTTTTTTATCGACTCTTACTCAGGTGGGTTCAATTTAAATTCAATTTGATTTTAAAATTTTAATTAATATTAAAAAAAAAATCTATCCAAAATTCCTATTTAATAACTGAATTCTAATTAATCTAATCTAATGATTACTTATCTAAAACATCATCCACTTGATCCTTGTTCTATGGTATCATCCTTTATGCTTCTAACAGTTCTAATCTCAAATTGTAATCTTAATCTTCATAAGTTTGTTTTGGTTTGGAATTATTTTCCATAAATAATACAGCTTCACACTCTTGCTTGAAACAGGGAACTTTCTTCTTAAAATTGATTAATCGTTTTTTAACTTCTTTACACAATGGTTATTTTTCAGGTACGTATTTGGATTATTTATGTTTTCTTTCAGCTTACGTAAATAACTTCGTTTATAACTTTTCAATTGTTTCAGGTATATTTTCTTGATTCAAGTGATGTGCTCTTTGCAATGGTTCTTCACTGAATGAATCGCTGTCATTCGGCTAGGCTTTATATAGTATTTTGATTTTTTCTTGAAATCAGGTTTCCTTGTTCAATCTTGATCTAGTTAATTTCTTCATTTTTTTCCCATCTTTTGATACCACATATGTTGCATTCGGTCGATTCTAAGTTACAAAATTCTCAAATATTCTATATACAATTTGGAAATTTTTCTAATATTCACTTCCTTTGGCCTAATATTCAAAGATTTCTATCTATAGCTCCTAAAATTTACTACAATTTTAAATTAAACTATAATCTAATGAATTATATACATTTTTGTATGTTTGAGACATTAATTACTTTGGAATCCCTGATTTATCATTCGATATCCTATTCCTATCCATTTTTCAAAATTTTATTAGGAATTTCGGCTAATATTACATTTTTGAGATTGCATCTAGATGTAATACACTAAATCACAAGCTATTTCATGAAAATTAACATAGGAAATATAAAATAAATGATTATTTTTTATCATTATGAATGAAAATTGAATATTCAGTCTTTTGACTTTTTTAACATTATTTACATGATATATAAATATCATGTGATAATGATACTTGAGTTGAATATCTTCTGTTGATTTTATCAAATTGAACTCAAATTTTATTAATATTTTCCTTTTGTTTCAGATCCTGAGATGTTTTGAATGAAAATTGATATAGAAATTTAGAAATATTGGAATTATGCTATATTTATAATGTGCAAGTGAATGAAATAAATGAATAAAGTTACTCTACTTTCTTTAAAGTTATTGGATCATATCAATTTAAAATTTATTATCTATTTGATGAATTTGCTGTAGTTTCCGAAAGAAAGAATCTGGTAATGTATTCTCATTGATTTTATAAGTAGATAATACCATTCCATAACAGTACCTTCCAGTGCCGAAAAATTAATATAATGATGCCGAAAAATTAATATAATAATAATAATTTTTTATTTTCATCATTTCATTATCATTATCAGAATGGTAAGGAATATCAGTCACAAGGAACAGTTGTATAAATTGTATACAACTGTTCCTTGTGACTGATATTCCTTACCATTGAATTAAATCTTCGGAACGATAATTTTATCTGAAATTATCAGAATGCTGATTTGGATTTAAGGATTTCAAAGTAGCTTACTGCTGCAACCTCAAATCCAAAGGCAAATCGAAAAATTCAGAATATAACTCTCACTTTGCACATAGTGAAAGATCAAAAAATATTGTTATATAATTGAACGTGGTATAAAATAAAATAAACTTCTCATATATTTAATTCTTAGGAAGAATGAGATGGAAATGATGAAATGGAAACGTTTCTCCTATATTTTGCATTCATCTGGGGAATCAGCATTCTGATTGAAGAATTGTAAAGAAAAATAACATCCACAGGCTACCCTAATAAAGCAATAAAATTGAGCAGTTTAGCGAAGGAAACGCCGACAAGCTTGATTAGTACATGTGTTTTTTAGCATCAATAACTCGTAAACAGTACTGTGAGGGGGTTTTCACGACATCTGGATATTTATGAGTGTTGTGTATAATGCTACACTTTTGATGGTTTCTATTGTTGATTAAATTTGTCTGTATATTTTCGTGTTCGAATTAAATATCATTTCTCACTTTCTACAAATATGATTTTTGTTGATCAATCTTGAAATGCCGCCCTAGGCGATCGCCTATCCTGCCTACCCCCTTGTGACGGCCCTGCTTATACATGTTAATTATCAACATTTAAATTTTCGCTGTCACTTACCTAACTGTAATTGTTAAAAATACTATATTTGTGTTATGGACTATTGAAAAACGTGATACGAAAATAATCAAATTTTGAGATTTCATTCTTCACGACCTCTATATCTGTTTCCGCCAAAGCATGCAATCGCTGGCAAAAATGTACAAGATACCCAGTAAAAGATTACCAAATACAAAATTTTTTGAACATGATTGTTTGAGTTACTAGATACGAGATACCTTTCGACATTGAATCTGAAATACTAATAGAAAAATACGTTTTCGGAACTTTTCCAAACATCATTTTATTTAATGATCTATACACTGTGTCCTTAAAGTATGGAACAAATTCATTTTTAGTTAAAAAGACCATTTTGAAAAAGAATCCTGAAACACTCCCATTTTGTCTCAATTTTTCGATTACTCTAGCTGACCTGATTTCAAAAATGTATCACATGTTGATTCCAATTGGTACAGGGTGGACAAAAATACAATTGTTTTGTGTGAGCTCATAAGGTAACACGTAATATTCTCTATCAGTTAAATTAACAATATTATCGAAAATACATTTTGTCCAGCGGCAATTGGTTTGAATGTTACACCCTGTAGTTTGTTACATTTTTAAATTAATAAAAATTTATAAAAATAAGAAATAACTTCTATCGTATTCTGTCTGCTAGACCACAAGTACCAAACATGTACGGAAACAGCTCATTTTTATTAATCTAAAAATGTAAGAAACTACAGGATGTTACATTCAAACCAATTGCCGCTAGACAATAAGTATTTTTGATAATATTGTTAATTACTCGAATTAGTGAGTTTGATAGTTCAAGATGATACACTTCGCAAAAGAATTAACGCACATTATGGAAATCTCAAATTTATTCGACAACTGAAGGTGTTCTCAATGATACAATGATAATTATTTTTATCGGAATTATGCATGCATATGTTATCCACTTTCAACGTTTTTTTTTTCAATACAGATGTTTTTTCCCAGCAGGAATAAAAAAAAATGAGATTATCAGATTTTGAATGTATTGGCTCCATTCTGAAATCAGTTGTTCTCGATCAATTCTAGTGATAAATAATTTTTCTTTCGTTTGAGTTTTTACACTCGATCGCTATGCAACGCGAAACATGCAATTTGACCCAAGAGGAATGTGCCCAAGCGGTAGTTTTGCGAGAAGAAGGGTGGACATACACAATAATTGCAGAAAGGTTTGGAGTTTCCAGAGTCCAGAATGTTGCAGCGATTCAGGGAGACAGGTATGAATGTCCGAAGACCAGGACAGGGTAGACCACGGGTAACAACTGCCATTCAAGAACGTTACTTAAGAGTTTCTTCTTTGAGACAATGGTTTGCAACCGCTCGCCTCCTTCAAAATCAGCTAATAAGAAATTGTCTCAGAGAATATGATTTAAGGCCCAGCTCTTACCCCAGCCCATCGAAGAGCACATTTTGCGAGAGAGCAT
This sequence comes from Harmonia axyridis, assembly GCF_914767665.1. Lineage (NCBI taxonomy): Eukaryota > Metazoa > Arthropoda > Insecta > Coleoptera > Coccinellidae > Harmonia > Harmonia axyridis. The sequence continues at coordinate 19,408,798 of NC_059505.1, forward strand.
ATCCATTGTGAAGAGGCTGATTGGGAAAAAGTGCACTGAGCATATCTTTTATGTGGACGTCTGTATACAAGGGAACGTCGATTACAATGGTAGAGGCAGAATTTAGACTCTTCTGTGGAGGGAACTCTTTCCCAATCAGCCTCTTTCCAATGGATATGCTCTATCGCAAAATCAAAAAGTGCCCTTCGATGGGCTGGGGTAAGAGATGGGCCTCTTGCCGCGACACGAGGCTTATATCACATTCTCTGAGGCGATTTCTCATTGTCCGAGAGCTAATTCGCACCCCATGAGTTTGCTCAAGCTGATTATGAAGGAGGCGAGCGGTTGCAAACCGTTGTCTCAACGAAGAAACTCTCAAGTAACGTTCTTGAATGGCAGTTGTTACCCGTGGTCTACCCTGTCCTGGTCTTCGGACATTCATACCTGTCTCCCTGAATCGCTGCAACATTCTGGACACACTTGTATGGGAAACTCCAAACATTTCTGCAATTCTTGTGTATGTCCACCCTTCTTCTCGCAAAACTACCGCTTGGGCACATTCCTCTTGAGTCAAATTGCGTGTTTCGCGTTGCATAGCGATCGAGTGTAGAAAATCAAACGAAAAAAAAACTATTGATCACTAGAATTGATCGAGAACAACTGATTTCAGAATGGAGCCAATACATTCAAAATCTGATAATCTGATCTTTTTTTATTCCTGCTGGGAAATAACATATGTATTGAAGAAAAACGTTGAAAGTGAATAATATATGCATGCATAATTCTGATAAAAATAATTATCATTGAGAACACCTTCAGTTGAAGAATAAATTTGAGATTTCCATAATGTGCGTCAAGTCATTTGCGCAGTGTATTTTATTCAGGTTAACCATCTTTCCTACCAGATGTTGTTAATGTCATTATTTGGGATAAATATTTTCTCTGAATACTGCATTATTTGCGGGTTGGGTAGGTCAAAAAAGAGCTGTTTGGGATTTGCCAGAAGTACGGTTCTATTAGATTTGTTCTTGTTTAAAAACAAATTTTAGCTTGAAAATATGCATCCAAAACTAGAAAAGGTTAAAATACGAACTTCAACTGAAATATACATTGGAATATGCAGTTAGCAAATGCATATTCATCCGGAGCCTAGTAATGGTTATGCCAAACTCGTCGGTTTTGTGATCAAGGAAATAGTGGATAATTTTTTTATGATATTTTGTTTGAAATTTTTATGTTTCTGGTTGAGCTATCCACATCATATTCATTACGACTCTTGAAATTGTTATTTAACATCTAAAGGCAACAGTTTATTTAGATTGAATTGAATGTTTAGAAATCTCCAGAACAATATTCGAACGGCTATATCTACGGAATTCCTTGTCGGATTTCGACTTACTCAACAGCGACATTCGATATTCGAAAATATCCTGAAAATTTCAAATTTAAATATCTCTCCGAGAACTATCATTTTTTTCGGCCGGACGAAAAGAATCGAATTTCAGGACGAATTCATCATCACTGAGCCGAAACCTCGGTCGAACCTCATTGTTTTTGACAATCTCTGGCACAAAATTAAAAAATTACAGACATTATGATGAAACAATAAAGCTGAACGACAGCTCAACCATATATAGTCATAAAGTTTTCAAGTATGGAATAATAACTCGTCACATTCGTCCTTTTCATGCAGGTTCCTGCTACAAATTTGATATTGAATCTATATGTTGGTTAACTAGTATCATTCATTATTGTGACAATTCAATTCTTACTTTCATTTAAATATAGTCAAACATTTTCCTACAAATAAAAATTGACTTGTTAAAAATTCAAAATCCATATTTGAAGAATTTGAGCTGGTTGTCTTTCATTTTGCCGAATATTTTTCATTTTGATAATCCTGTATATAGTGTCATCTTTGAAAAATAATAAGCTCATTTTTTTATCCGCAAAAATTTACTATTTTGAATCAGTTCGCTTCTTTGAAGTTGTATTTCATCTCTTACCCGTCCATATTCTTAAATATGTTTATAGGAAAAATATTTATTCCGATTAAAAAACTTCACTTTCAACAGTTCCTACTGAAGTGCTCAGTGCTTAGTGCTCGAAAATTCGAATTACTTTTACAAAGTGCTTAGTAAACGTGAGTCTTTTGTGAAAATCGGTGCTTAGTGCTTGGTTCTCGAAGACCTTTTTTTGCGAGTGCTAAGTGCTTAGTGCTCAAGCACTTTTTTTCAGTACTCGTCACAGCTCTGATAGTGTCTGTAGATTATGTTCTTTGAAGTGATCCCTACATGACTCCCTAAATCTTCAACTCAACAACGTTCTTAACATAGATTTTTGTCTCAATAATACCAATTCAGAAGAGGAGCTTCCTCCCCAGAAAATTATGCCATATTCTAATAGAGATTGAAAGTTCGAAAAGTATACAATTTTCAAAGTATTTGAGTCCATATTAGTTTTGAGAACACGCACTGAATATGTGGGGATTACAGATTACTGCAATACGGTCATGGTAGCGCTGCCAACCATGTTAACGCTTCCCCCAACAGAGGGCGCAACAATCTACTTAAGCCTCGAAGTAAGCATCTTAAACGGAGATAAGCCGAGGAAGCCCAGCCAAATAGCAACCTACCTCATGTAGCATTTTGTGTCTTGTATTATATCTGTTTATATATTTTATTTTACTGTTTTATTTTTTAACCGTCTAACTAGGAGTAGGTAGATAGAGGCCTAGTTAGAAAACCATTTTTTTTCCGCTAACTAGGAGTAGGCAGATAGAGGCCTAGTTAGCGCATGTCCTGTTCTAGTTATCCCGAGGTTAATCAGGAATAGGCAGATTGAGGCCCGATTAAACCCCAGCACCGACCAAGTCGTCACGCTGTCCCAAAACTGGTGACCCCGACGTGATCAACGTCAACTTTATGAGTGACAGGGACGATTTGGTCGACTAACTCCAGACGCCAAGATGCCGAGCCAATCCGCCGCAGCACCCACTCCAGAAATGCTCGCACGCCTTGAAATCCCCGCGTTCACCCCAGAGGACCCAGAAGTATCGTTCCAGCAAGTCGAGTGGTCACTTGAAGATGTCGGGCTAACGGACAGTTTAGCGAAATTTCGTCAGGTGGTCAAATCCCTAGACGGCAGGTACGCGAAGGAGGTCCGCGACCTGATCATCAACCCTCCAAGCCAAAAGCCGTACGAAACGCTGAAAGAGCAGCTGCTCCAACACCTGGGGAAATCACAGGCCCAAAAGACGCGACAACTGCTGGAGAGAGTCGAAATTGGAGACCGGAAGCCTTCCCAGTTCCTGCGGTACCTCCAACAGCTCGCTGGGGACAACGCCGCAGACGAGATCGTCCGCGCCCTGTAGATGGAGCGGATCAACCCCCTCGCTCGCGCCAGCATCGCCGCGCAGGCTGCCCAACCCAACGTAACCCTGGACGACCTGGCCAAGACCGCGGATTGCGTAATGAAAGTGCTAGGTACCGTCGCGCCGCAACAGGTGTCTGCGGTGTCAACTCGGGTGTCACAAAGCGAATCACAGCTTTGTGAAGTGTTGGAGAGGTTGTCGGTGCGCCTCGACGAACAAAGTCGCGAGTTAAACGATCTTCGTGCGGAAGTGCGCGGTCACTCGCGAAACCACGATAGTCCTACATCGCGTACTACAGGGAAACGGCAAAGGCAGTCGCTGAACGCGGCAGGCGAAGGCTGCCCCAACACACGCCGCTTGTTTTTGAGGGACCGAAACAGTGGAGTTAACTTTTTGATCGACACCGGCGCAGACTTGTGCGTGTTTCCGCGACGTCTAGTGAAAGGCCGACGGGTAAAAATCGGTTATGAGCTAACCGCGGCTAACGGTAGTGCGATCGATACGTATGGCTCAATTCCACTGACACTTAACCTCGGTCTCCGCCGTGATTTCGCGTGGAATTTCGTCATCGCGGACGTGTCCAAGGCCATCATCGGGGTGGACTTTTTAACCCATTATGACCTCCTCGTGGATCTGCGCAACGGACTCTTATTGACCGTTCCACGAGTCTCAGTGTCACGGGACGGGACTCCAAGTGCGCGACTATCGCCGGAATCCGAACATCCGCAGGCGATACTCGATATCACGCATTGCTCCAGCAGTTCCCGGAGCTGACGCGCCCCGATGGCGCTTGCAAAGCAGCGGATGTGAAACACCGGACAGTGCATCACATCCACACCACACCAGGACAACCCATCTTCCAGAAGCCACGTCGCCTAGCCGCGGACCGCTACCTCGCCGCTAGGAAGTAGTTCGAGTTAATGCTCCAATTGGGGATTTGTCGCCCATCGAAGAGCAGTTGGGCTTCGCCACTCCACATGGTGCCAAAGAAGGGAGACGAATGGCGCCCTTGTGGAGACTACCGGGGACTAAACGCGCGCACTTTACCAAACCGGTATCCAGTGCGCCACATCCAGGACTTCGCCCAAATGCTCCGTAGAAAGTCAATTTTTTCCACCATTGACCTGGAACGAGCGTACCATCATATCCCGGTGGCCCCTGAAGACGTGGAGAAGACGGCCATCACCACTCCGTTCGGATTGTTCGAATTCCCGGCAATGAGCTTTGGACTACGAAAAGCCGCCCAAACATTCCAGCGGTTCATCGACGAGGTTCTCCGGGGACTCGACTTCGTGTATGCCTATATTGACGACCTACTGGTGGCCGCCTCGTCCGAGGAAGAGCATCATGAACACCTACGCATTCTTTTCGAACGTCTCCAGCGGTAAGGAATTGTCGTCAATTCAGCGAAATGTTACTTTGGCGCTAAGAAAGTAAAGTTCTTGGGGTACCTAGTATCTGGTGATGGAACAAAACCACTCCCCGAGAAAGTCGCTGCCATCCGCGAATATCCCAGGCCAACAACAGCAAAAGATCTCCGACAATTCCTTGGCATGTTGAACTTCTACAGGCGTTTCATGCCCGGAACTGCTAAGACCCAGGCACCACTCAATGACCTGCTATACGGAAATATCAAAAAAAAGACACCAGTGAATTGGAACAACTACGCTGATGCCGCATTCGCCGCATGCAAGGAAGAACTTGCAAAAGCGACACTTCTGGCACACCCCGAACTTGGCGCCGAGGTCTCCTTGGTTTGTGATGCATCGGACCACACCATTGGAGCTGCACTACATCAGCGGGTTGGCAACGAGTGGGAACCACTCGGATTTTTTTCGAAGAAGCTGGCTGGCGCTGAGTGCAAGTACAGCGCCTACGATCGGGAACTCCTGGCCATCTACAAGTCGGTCAAGTACTTCCGACACATGGTTGAAGGACGCCACTTCTTCATTTTAACTGACCATAAGCCGCTGACCTTCGCCTTCAGTCAAAAGTCCGATCAATGCTCCCCACGCCGATACCGCCACCTGGACTTCATCGGGCAGTTCACTACAGATATCCGGCATATATCCGGAAAAGAAAACGTCGTCGCAGATGCCCTTTCCAGGGTGGACGAGATCGCAGCACCACTCGACTTCGAGGCCCTCGCAGCATCCCAGCAATGTGACCCAGAGCTCAAGGAGTTCCGCCAGAAGCAAGACTCTGGCTTATTTCTACGCCAAGTCACGATACCAGGATCCAACGCTGCCGTCTTCTGCGATATATCCACCACTAAGGCACGACCCTTCCTGACGGCTCCATTCCGGAAACCAGCTTTTGACGCCATCCACGGCCTGTCCCATCCAGGCGCCAAGGCCACCACAAAGCTGATGAGCCAACGATACGTCTGGCCCTCCATCTCCAAAGATTGCCGAGCGTGGTCCCGAGTTTGCATTCAGTGCCAGCGGTCAAAAGTGTCACGACATGTTTCGTCTCCGATCGGTAACTTTACACCGCCGTCGAGCCGTTTCGAACATGTGCACATCGACCTGATCGTGATGCCATTTTCCAAAGGATATCGGTATTGCCCCACCTGCGTCGATCGATTTTCTCGATGGCCAGAAGCGATACCGCTCCAAGACCAGACAGCAGAAACCGTCGCCCGAGCATTTTACACTAACTGGGTTGCCAGGTTTGGCGTCCCACTCCTGGTAACTACAGACCAAGGACGGCAATTCGAGTCCTACCTATTTCGATGCTTGAACAAGCTACTAGGGACGGACCACCTCAGAACCACGGCGTACCACCCGGCCGCCAACGGAATGGTCGAGCGACTCCACCGTCAGCTCAAAGCTTCCATTAAATGCTTGGACTCTGACACGTGGGTCCACACACTACCCACTGCACACCACTCCGTCTTTCTGGCGAGTTCCTGGGTTCGACGTCTACGATGAACCTGGATAACTCCGACGATTTCGTTCGCGACCTGCGCCAGCACTTTCAGGCGCTTCGACCAGTCAGTGGCACCAGGCACGGTGAGCGGAAGATCTTCGTCTTTAAAGATCTCGCCACCGCATCCCACGTCTTCGTAAGGCACGACGCCGTTCGGCGTCCGCTCCAGCACCCCTATGATGGACCGTTCGAGGTGGTTTCTCGAGCCGAAAAGCACTACACCCTCCGAATTCACGGTACCAACGTCCCGGTCTCGATCGACAGGCTGAAACCAGCCTTCATCGCGGTCAACGAAAGTTCACCGGAGGACGCTGTAAATCCGAACGAGGACGATGAAAACGAAGGAATTCTTCTCTTTTTACCAGGCGAGAACTCACCCCCGGCCCAACAACCCATCCCACCTGCTCCAGCAGAACCAGAGTCAGCAACACAAGCGCCAGCAGTACGACGACCTTACACGACCAGATCAGGTCGGCAAGTTCGTTTCCCCGAGCGTTTCCAGGCGGGGATGTAATGTATCGTTAATCACTAGCAAGGGGGTACTGTGAGGATTACAGATTCCTGCGTTACGGTCATGGTGGCGCTGCCAACCATGTTAACGCTTCCCCCAACAGAGGGCGCAACAATCTACTTAAGCCTCGAAGTAAGCATCTTAAACGGAGATAAGCCGAGGAAGCCCAGCCAAATAGCAACCTACCTCATGTAGCATTTTGTGTCTTTTATTATATCTGTTTATATATTTTATTTTACTGTTTTATTTTTTAACCGTCTAACTAGGAGTAGGCAGATAGAGGCCTAGTTAGAAAACCATTTTTTTTCCGCTAACTAGGAGTAGGCAGATAGAGGCCTAGTTAGCGCATGTCCTGTTCTAGTTATCCCGAGGTTAATCAGGAGTAGGCAGATTGAGGCCCGATTAAACCCCAGCACCGACCAAGTCGTCACGCTGTCCCAAAAAATATATCACACAGTTAAGTCTATTCACTAGATTGTCAATGTGACAGTTCAATTTGAAGTGATTGTCAATATAAACTCCCAGAAACTTTGTAGACTTAGAAACTGTGACATTTTCGCTAATTTGATGTGGTACTGTGACTGAAGATCTATCCGTGCTAAAAACCATGCACTCCGTTTTGGCAATGTTCAACTTAAGACGATTTTTGCTGAACCACTGATTTATATCATCCAGAATTGTCTGGACCATCTCCAGAGTAGACCCAAAAGAGGGGGATCTGAAGATAACATTGGTATCATCAACGAAAGATTCAAGCTCCACATGAACTCTCAAAAATATAATCTGTCATAGTTAGGGAACGCACCTAGTCCAATTTTGCCCATTAATGAATTTTACCGAGGTATTTAAGATCCTCACAACCCTCACATTTTCAAGTTTATAGGTCTTGCCTTTCTGGATTTATCATGTTTACGGCCGACCGGATCTTCATCAGTGAGTTGAATTTTATCAATTCAAAAGGGTCTCAAACGGAAATGGTCCCGGTTTGTGACATCGTCACGGTATGATAGAACGATCTATTCGAGAACGAGCTGATAAACACAGAATACTTAACATCATGGTTTATTATTTCCTTATATTAATCTCATAGTCCAAATCATCGAAAGGAAAAGCTTAATGAAGCAGTGGTGGCTAGTCAGTACAAGATGGTGAGGCACATCAGAAACTCAGTTATTTTCCTAACAAGAGGGGAAAGTGATATTTTTGCTCAACAGACTAGAGTTGACCGAACGACGCGAAGCGGAAAGTACCTTAGCCGTAGCGTAGCATTGACTGTACTTGTCGGTGCTCCTAAGGCTTTTCGAGGGAGGTTTCTCAACGTCAAGATAGTGATGCCGTCCGGTGTTCTGGATTTCCTGAACGCGAAACCAATAGCTTCCGTTCATTCCTTTCTCAAGTCTCTCCTCACTTTGCGGTTGACGTCTTCAATGTGGTTCAAATTTGCATAACTACAGCAGCATTGGCCTTCGAGGTTATCTAAGAAAGCTTCAGCTTTTTCTTCTGGACTGTATACTATTCCTTGCAAACCGTGAATCGGTGAGGTTGGTTTTCTATATGAGCGCAGTGCTTTGGCCATCCGCCAAACGCTGTTGTCTAGTGTGGAAAGAGAAATTAGTTTCTCATCTTCCCAACCTTTCTGAAAGCCTCCTTGACTTTAGCGTTGAGCTGATTGAACACTCGACGGTCCTCAGTGCTGAGTGTGTTCTGAGCTCTACGCCTCGCTCTGTGCTTCTCCCTGATAAGCTCCTTGATATCTTCTGGGATCGAGATCTTCTGCCAAGGCAAAGAAGTAATTCGTGCTTAGACGTCCAATGACTTTATGATGTTCTTCGACTCGACGGCTGAGTCCAGTTCCTTGGAGTCTTATATGAGTTTGATCGGGCACATATTTGTTTTCATCTGGTCATGAAAACCTGTCAATTTGTCCATGACTTGGTTGTCGATGGATCCTCATCGAATTCAACCAAAAAAGGATTATGATCGGAAGCTCATATATGGCTGTGATCCGATGAACTTATGGGATGTTCTTAAACATCGCGATGTCCAATACATCTGGGCGACCTATCAGCCCGTAGTGAGTTGGCTCATTCGGTGCGTCTATAATGATTTCTTGGTTGTTGTCCTTAAAATCGTTCAGAGTTCTTCCACTAGTATTGGTGATTCTACCATGCCATGCTGGATGCTTGGCATTCAGATAACCTGCCATCATTGTCGGAGTTCTGGGTTCAAAAACACGACTCAAGTCCATTTTGAGTAGTTTTCGACCTGGAGGTAATCAGTTTTATGTCATCGAAGTTGGTGTACACAGTAATTGCGTTGGCTTCCAAATGCTCAAGATCGGGTAGATCTATTTCCGCGTGAGCAATTGGACTTCTTGATCAAGATGGCTGCTTCACTTTTTCTCGCTTCATTCCTGTCCCTACGATAGGTGTGGTAGTTGCGGATTTTGAGAGAGAGGCATGGTTTGAGGTGGGTTTTTGATGCTGTCTGCATTCCAGACGTCCATCTCTAGGGATTTGGAGTTTCTTCTACCCTCCATTTCTACTTCAGAAATTTAAAGGACCGGGGTTTCTGCGCAAATTTCCTGGGCAGGTGGACGAGAACCAAAGGGGTAGGCTTTCTCTTTGCCACTCTTCATCCTGAAGGCTCCCGTTGGGTGGAAGCCTTGTTTTTTTAGATCCTCTTGGATGGTTGACATCTCAACCGTTTTCGGTTTTCCCCTTAACACCACTTTTAAAACTTTGTTCTCTTGGAGGGAAAAGAGTTTTATGGAAGATCCTTCTGATCGAAGATTTTGGTAATTCTCCGATAATCTTCAACTCCTGCGGGTTGTATTCTAACCCCATCTTCAATATTCTGACTCCTCAGAATATTTATTTGCATTTTTAAAAAAAACGGGTTCATCTGCGACCAGTTTTCTTTGGTCCGCAAGATAATTGAAGGAAATATCGACTTTTTCTCTTCCGAAGCAGCCGTGCCGACTTTTTCTCTACCGGCGCCTCAGTTTTCCTATTCTTTTCCCTAGAGACGAGTTGGAACACCTCGTCATCATCCTCGTCATTGGAGACAATCTCATCTATTTTACTTTTCCCCCGAGTCGATTGATCGACTTCCATATCAATTGACGCCTCCTCATTGGTCGAAGTTGCTCCTGAGGGGTAGTGGCCTTTGTTTGTCGATTGCGTGAGCATCGCTTCGAGCTCCTCATCACTACGGCTTGGAGCAGCTTTTGTCTTCCTTAGCTCTCTGATCTCAGCCATAAATCCTAAAATATCTTCGTTCGTAATTGGTCTGGTGACCTTACTGTCAGTTTTTATTTTATTTATTTCACGAATAAACAAATATTTCCTCTTCATTCCAAGCTGCTATGGAATAGTGGGAATCGCTACACTCACTGAATGTCGCTTTATTTACAGAAAGTACTAAAGTACTTGAGCTGTAACGGAACACTAAATTCACAATACGCTTACCACGTGTTCTCCCTCTCACACTTTGCGCACTTCGCTGCGCAACATTCACTCTACAACGTCTACCACTCTAACTTTTTCTGCGTTCTTGAAACTTCCATCCAGAACTATATACAGGGCACAGTTTCCGCCAATTATCGGCTTCAATATTAGCTGACACCGAAGAAGGAATCACCAATAAACAGGGTGATAGCTTCCGGTTAAACCGGAAACAGACTTCTACTTCCTTATTTCGATTGGCATACCCAGTATATTATTGCATCATCAGATAGCTTTTTGATGACGATTCCGGCAATGTCATACCTTGGGTGAAAACTCACCGGTTTATGAGTTAATGGGATTTCTATAAAAAAAAATGGTGGCGATGAAGAATAACATTTTTTCGAATTTTTCTGCAAAAAAAGCATTTTTCCAAAAAATTTATGACAATTTCGGCAATATGTCATACCTTGGGTAGGAACTCAACGGTACATGAGTTAATGAATATAGTTTTTTGAAAATTTCGACAGAAAAAGCCTTTTTCCAGAAAAAATTTTCATAAGAAGATCATGAACTTGGACAACTCTTATTCATCAAAACTCTAGATTTTCAAATTAGAACCTATATTTTTTACTATTTCAGTCGATCCTTATTACCAAAATAGTGGGGGTTACTCCAGCAAACCTTATACATAAAATGAATACTCAAAAAATTATCGCGGAACAACTTTAAATGAGGAAAAAACGCAATTTGACTCCCGGAAAACACAGAAAGGAACTAAAATTCGATTTTCCCATAATTAAATTGGATATTTCAAGAATTGTAATGAATTTTTCCTACTAGCGTCTCGAAAGTATTACTTTCCACACGCATTGACGTTTGGAAAGTAGCACCTTTCCAAATTCGTGCGGAAAAAAGCCCTAGTATTCATTTTCCGCACACATATGCATACGGAAGGTGAATAGAATATAATAGGAGAGAATAGTTTTATTCATCCTGAAAGACATTTTACAATGCATAGGACATATCAGAAATAACTAGAACTAAAGAATGTCATTTAGATATTCCTCTACACTTTAATAACATTTCTGTAGCAATAAATTTTTTACTACTTTACGAAATTTTAATCTATTCAAAGATTTTATGTCATTGGGCAATTTATTGCCTTTATTTGCTTGTGTTATGGTTAGGAATCAGTGACGGCTCGTCAGGGTCGGCAGGGTCGGCCGGGCCGACCCAAAAATTATTGGGAAATAGAAAATAATTCTAGATATTCAATTCATTGAAACTCAATCGGAGTTATCGACTTCGATATCCAAATTCCCTCGGTAATGAATATTTCCACTCAGAACAGGAAAATATAACTTATACCGGCCAATATTTTCTTTCGGACCCACCTAATATTCGATTTCCAAAGCATCCAGCGTTGTTATTCCCTTTCATAAATTGTAACAAACCACAATCGTAAATGGTTACTTTTCGTAACATCACCCCAAACAAGTTATTTCAGAATTGTACGTAACACCGTAACATTAGGTCTGAAATGTAACACAAATATTACAATTATACAATTGCAACTCCTGAAATGTCACGTTAGGTCGGCCAAGAGCCGATGGCGGAACCAACGCTACCGAGAGCACTACGTAAAGGAAAAGATACTACGACATACGCCCAGAATACGACCACTCAGTAGAACGGCACAACAACTCGATGTTAGGTCGCTTCCCAATACACAGGGTCGGCTGGCCGGTTATCCTATTGCAGAGCGTCAAGCAGCAACTTTTCACAGTTTATTTCAAATATTTGATAATTAAATGAATGGTTAATTATGAGACATTATGTCTTAATCAGAAAAGAACTTATTTATGCCGTTCGATAGTAGCTATTGAATTTCAGATCATGAAAATATAATTAATATATTCAAATGAATGGTTAATTATGGGATATTACGTCTTAATCAGAAAAGAACTTATTTATGCCGTTCGATAGTAGTTAGGTATTGATTTTCTGATCATGAAAATATAATTAATATATTCCTAACTTTGAAAACATCCTGATTTCAAAAGTTCTATATATATATATATATATATATATATATATATATGTGTGTGTGTGTGTGGCCGACCCACATCTCGAGGGCACGAGCCGTCACTGTTAGGAATCGATCCAATATGCAGATTCCTTGTACCAGAAGTATGAAAACAGGACAATCTGGCAAAACTCTGTTCTCTTTACCCAGCATCAGGAAGGATTTTATAAATATAATATACATGGTAGTGCCAATGTTTCATGCTTCATAAATAATGGTCTACAGAACGATCTGTTATTTATTACAAATATCATTCGCAAAATACGTTTTTGAGCTACAATTATTCTGTGTAATTCGAGCGAAGCCTCTAGATCTCAATATTATATGTCGAATACAGCATACTTTAGTAGACTGATAATAAAACATCGAGTGGAAGCGAACTTCTGTTGATAGCTTAGTAGGAAGCAGAGATTTTTTTGCTAATATATTCGATATGGTCAGTCCACCTCAAAAATATTCCCCAGAAGCCTGGGTATAAAGTTCACTCTCGATGAAACTTGGAGCAATAGTGTCAAAAGCTCGCAATAAATCAAAGAATATACCACCAGAAATTTAAAAACCCTTACTGGAACATATTGGAACCCAGAACTGTTTTTGTTCTTCAGTTTATCAATAGAGCAATAGCAAGGGTTTTTTCCGTACGCAAATATTAAAGAGTCGCGTCAATCATAACATTTTGGCATGTCTCTACGAGTATGCGGCAATCATAAAATTCAAACGTTTCTCTATGCGGCTGAGCGCACAAAAATATATTTTCTCTAACTTCAGTTGCTATCAAGACAAAAACTCTCCGTGGAAGTGTTTCATTTGCGCTAGTGGGAAAAATATTGTCCCTAACTCATGTGGAAATTGCCTTTTGCGCACTCGACAGCTTAACCGAACGACACGAAGCGGAAGAGTATCACTTTCCACACTTGTTAGGAAAATAACTAATATAATTGAAAATTGTGGTGGTTTAAGGATTTCACAACAATCCCAACGAAAAATTAATTAAAATCCATGGAATTTAAAATTTAGTTATCCAAACATCAAATTTTAGTTTCTTTCTGTGTTTTCACAGACTACTCCACACAGTGAGGTATTGCGGTTTTTCCTCATTAAGGTTCTTTCACGATAACTCTTGAGGTATTCATTTTAGGTATAGGATTTGTTCGAGTAACCCTCTTTATTTTTGTACGTAGAATCGACTGAAATAATAAAAAATATAGGTTCTCATTTGAAAATCTTGAGTTTAGATGAATTTGAGTTGTCCAAATCCATGGTCTTCTTATAAACACCCTGTTCATTTTTCGCCCAAACCGCAAACAGTCTTATAATACTACGTATTTGCAGAATGGAAAAAAAAGAAAATTTTTTTGGAAAAATGCTTTTTCTGCCGAAAAATTCAAAAAAATGTTAGTCCTCACCGCCACCATTTTCTAATAAAAATCCCATTAACTCATAAACCGGTGAGTTTTTACCCAAGGTATGGCATATTTCCGGAATTGTCATCGAAAAAGCTATCTAACGATGTAATAATATACTTAGTATGACATTCGAAATGAAAAAATATTTAAGGGAGAAAGATCATTGTCTCAAACCCCAATATGCGAATTTTCAGCTCAAAATTATGTTTAGTTTTCCATCAACAACTAATAGGCCATCTAGGTGAATCACCCTGTATAACTGTTAGGAGAATGGAAATAAACATCTGTTGCTCCCCATACCCTGCTGTAGTGTCGTGGCTTGGGGTATTGCACGGGGTTTACGATGCCAGGTATGCAAGGGATCAGCACTTCATGCCTGATATACCGACATGTGGAATCTGATGTCTGTGGTCATGTCTCGCGAGCAGAGGACACATGCCGGGGGATTTGGCTTAACCGCCTGAACCGAGTGTATGAAAGACACAATAAAAACTTTCCCCAAGACAAGGTGGAACAGCGTATGCCGAAGTCTGCGTGGCTAGTGGGAGGATCTAGTCCTGAATATGCGAACTCCAGATACCAGGCGACCTCTGGTTTAATTGGCCTTCCAGGGGCATGCGGGGCTCTGCCTCTGGTGACTGAAATTCCCTAGCTGCACGTGGGACTTCATATGGACCAGATAGAAAAAACTAAAGAAGGGTCTAGCACTAGCCCTAATGTGCTAATCGAGGAAGTGCAAAGCCTCGCTCAGCCTGAGGAACAGGGCGCAAGTCCTGACCCCATGGCGGAGGAAATGCTGCTGAAGAGCAGCGATGAAGAGGTCGTAGCTGGCCTCGAAAAGCTGACGGTCAGGAGACATAGACTCTCCGGGGCCGCCAGAAGGAGGATGAAGTTCCTTCTAAAGAAAGGGATGGCTCCTGACGATGCCAGGAAAGAAGCCTCCAAACCAATTGGTCCAAAGCAGAAAACAGGCCGAGGGACCAAGAGAAATAGGCGAGGCTTCAAAAGTCGCACGGTCCTCAGGAGGTGCCGGGGCTCAGGCCTCGGGTGCCTCCAAAGTTCAATCCTCGGGAGCTTCCGGGGCTCAGCCCTTAGGAACTCCCAAGGGTCCCGCATCAGGTGGGCCCACCTACAGCCAGGCTACCGCTGGTCTGAAGGTGGGGATAATGCACAAAAAATTTCCAGAGGTGATTTTGGACATGGACCAACTAATGGCCATCAAAAAATCGCTAATGGAAGAGATTATTGCATTGGGGAACGAGGACGCCATAACGCCTACGTTCCACCAACTGCATATGAGGCCAGGCTGGCTTGGTCTGACATGCTCTGACAAAGCCACTGTGGAGTGGCTGAAGAGCATACAGCCAAAACTCAAACCTTGGGAGGGAGCTGATCTGAGGATAGCCGAAGAGGCAGAACTGCCTCACCCGGAGATCCTGGTCGGATATCTCCCCGACAGCCATGATCTCTCCAATGAGAAAATTCTCAAGGCGGTAGAGAATCAGAACGCAGGGCTCAAAACCTCCAGCTGGAGAGTCCTTCGAAGGGGACCATCAGGACCCATGCTCGAGATTGTCATCTCGGCTGATAGAACATCGGTCGAGAGACTTAGAGCGAAGAATTGGCGGATAAATTACTTTTTCGGCCAAACAAATCTCCGCCTTAAGGGACCAAAGACAATGGCCGAGAGGAGAGGAGCTTCTCAGGCCCCAACCTCTGGTCCGGCGTCGAAAAGGCCCAAAGGGGAGGTAAAGAAGAAGGTGGTGAAGCCTCCAGGAAATGAAGAGGCCATAAAACTGACCACCAGCTCTGGGGGGAGGGCTGATCCGCCAGGGCGTGATAAGGGGGGGTCCGACGGAGAAAAACCGGCGGTCCCTTCCGAAAAGCCTAGCGGACAACCTACCTCATAAGGAGTAGATGTCTGACATGCCTTCAGATAAACCTCCAGCACTCGAAGGCAGCCTCTAGTGCCTTATGCTGGAGAACATCTAGAAGGCATGTTGACATAGGGCTGATACAAGAGCCCTGGATCAATGGAGGCCAAGTGAGAGGACTACCAAACAAAGTATATCAGACGATATACTGCGATAAGGCAGTAAGTCCAAGAGCCCTAATAATACTCAGAAGGGGACTAACCTGTCTTCCACTTACAGAGTTCCTGACAAGGGATCTTGCTGCGGCATTGGTTGAGGTGCGAACTGAGAACATCAAGATGCAGCTTGTTATCGCCTCAGGATATTTTCCAGGAGACGCCATCAGCCCACCACCGGAGGAAGTACAACGCCTCATCGAATGGTGCCGCATAGAGAAGAAACAACTTATTCTGGGCTGCGATGCGAACGCACACCACAAAGTATGGGGCAGCACAGATATAAATCATAGAGGTGAGGATTGACTTGACTTTCTATTTTCTACTAACATAGAGATAGTAAATGTGGGTAATAGTCCAACCTTCATGAATGCGATCAGAAGGGAAGTAATTGACCTTACACTGGCGACACCTTTTATTGCGGGGATGGTCAAGAACTGGAGGGTCTCAGAAGAGCCATCCATGTCAGACCATATGGCAATAGAATTCAACGTTGAAGCAACTGCTTCAGCTGATGTTGAGTGCAGGATACCCAGGAAGACAGACTGGGAACTTTACATAGCCCACATGAGTTCTGATCTGAAGGGCCTGAAATACAACATCAGCTCCAATGAGGATCTGGAGAACGCCTCTGCTCACTTCACATCATGTCTGAAGAGGGCATTTGAAAACAGTTGTCCACTCAGGAAGAAAACGATCTCCAGAGACGTCCCCTGGTGGAACAATCATCTTGAAAACCTCAAGAAAATTGCTAGAAAAGCCTTCAATAAGGCTAAGCGAGAAGGCAGCTGGAATGCCTACAGACTAGCCCTGACCAACTAGGCAGCCCTGGAGAAGCTTCTGTGAGGGAATAGATAAAACGGCCCCAGCAGCTAGACTTCAAAAGGTACTATCTAAGGATCACTCAAACCCAATTGGCCAAATAAAGAAGCCATGTGGGGAATTTACGAATGATCCTCAAGAGAGCCTAAGAGTTCTACTAGAGACTCACTTTCCTGGCTCCAGGCAGATTACCAGTGAAGATGGGGCCCCCGCTGGGGAAGTATACAACCCCACCAGGTGGAATTCTCAGAAAGCTGGTAGACTATTCACACCAGAAAGAATTGAATGGGCGATAAAGAGCTTTCAGCCCTTCAAATCAGCAGGCATGGATGGTATTTTTCCAGCCATGCTTCAGAAAGGTGTTGAAGTACTTATAGCCCCGATAACTGAGCTCTTCAAGGCCAGCTTTACAAGGGGCTATAACCCGAAATCATGGAGGGAGGCGAGGGTAGTATTCATACCCAAAGAGGGTCGAAAAGGCTCGCCAGAGCCTAAATCCTATCGACCCATATGCCTCACCTCCTTTCTCCTGAAGACCATGGAGAAAATAATTGACAACAACATACGAGGCAGTGTAAAACTCCACAGCAAACAGTTTGCTTATAGTGCGGGTAGATCTACTGTAGACGCCCTTCATCATCTTCTTAGAGAGGTGGAAGGCACCCTCAACGCAAAGGAGATTCTGCTTGCAATGTTCGGTGATATCGGAGGGGCCTTTGACAATACCCTACATACCTCCATATGCAATGCAGCCAAAAGGAAAGGGATAGAACCCTCCACTGTTAAGTGGATATCAGCTATGTTGAAAGGACGAACCGTTACAGCCTATCTGGGAGAAACCGAAGTGACTGTGCTGACGTGCAGGGGATGCCCTCAGGGAGGGGTTCTATCACCCCTGCTGTGGAGCTTGGTCATGGATGGCCTCTTGGAGAGGCTTACAACAGGCGAATTTCACGTCCAGGCTTACGCCGACGACATAGTGGTGACGGTTAGAGGCAAGCATGTGGGCCCAATAAGTAGCCGAATGCAACTTGCTCTCAAAACTATTGAAAATTGGTGCGGGGAAGAGGGGCTTACTGTCAACCCCTCGAAAACATCAATAATCCCGTTCACTAGAAGAAGGAATCTCGACCTCAGAGCTCTGGTCTTAAATGGTCAGACTCTGCACTTCTCTAGTGAGTGTAAATATCTAGGTGTTATCCTGGACAGTAAACTGAACTGGGGGAAACATATAGATAAGACTCTTTTCAGAGCCACGGCGGCTATGTGGGCATGCAAAAGACTCTTTGGAAAGACATGGGGAGTGAAACCGAAAATGGTACTGTGGTTATACACAGCGGTGGTACGCCCTATTGTCACCTATGCATCTCTAGCATGGTGGACAAAAACCGAGGAGGTCACCACACGCATCAGGTTGCAGAAAATGCAAAGGCTGGCGTGCATTGGTGTCACAGGAGCTATGCGCACAGCTCCTACGGCAGCGCTGGAGGTCATACTAGACTTGCCTCCCTTACACCTACATGTAAGGAAATGTAGCCTGCTCGAAGCAATAAGAATTTCCCATAATGGAAAGCTCCTTCCGGGGAACTGGGTTGGACATATGAGGATACTGAATCAACTAGATTCAAACCTCCTCGCAAAACCATCAGATATTATGCCAACCACCTACGATTTTGAAACGCCCTTTGAAACGGTTATAAATGACCGTCATAGTGCAATAAGTTTCATGAATCGTCTAGACAAAAAGTCATCCATATGGTTTACAGATGGATCAAAAACAGAGAAGGGCACCGGCATTGGGATATATGGACCTAGACTGAGGATCTCTAAAGCCCTGGGAAGTGAGCCCTCGATTCTACAAGCCGAGATAATGACTGTTTATGTATGCGCCCAGGAGTGTCTCAAAATGAACCTCAAAGGGGCGCATATCTACATCACCACGGACAGCCAAGCCACGCTAAGATCCCTGGAATCGTGTTGTCAGGGGTCTCTGCTGACTTGGGAGTGCCGTAACACCATAAAGCAACTGGCCAGAGGAAACAAGGTGACTCTACTATGGGTACCAGGGCACTGTGGTGTTGAAGGAAATGAGAGAGCGGACGAGCTTGCAAAAAGTGCATCTAGGCTAAGACCTGCTGGACCTGAGCCTTTCTGTGGGATAGGAAAAGACCAATACAAAGCTGCGGTCCAGCTATGGGAGTTGAAAAGTAGGACAATCCACTGGACTAACACTCCCAGACTTGCTCAGGCGAAGAAATTCGTGAAGATTTCACCTACTTACACCAGAAAACTCCTGAAGCTGTCACGAGCGGAGCTTCGGGTGATGGTGGGACTGCTGACGGGGCACTGTCGGTACAAACATCATTTGTACCGTATGGGTAAGTCAGCAGACGAGATTTGCAGGCTCTGTGGATCGGAAGTAGAAACTTCTGAACACTTGATATGCAAGTGTCCAGAGCTGGCTGGCCTAAGAACCATTCACATGGGCAAGCCGGTCCTGGATACCAGAGAGGTAATGGCCAAGGCCCCTAGGGAGGTTGTCAATTTTATTAACGTCGTTGACGACCTCCCTGGGTTTCTATGAATGAGTAGGGTAGTGAACAAAAGATCTGCATGGTCGCAGTTCCCGGAAGGCTCACCGAAGCAAAACGACCCCAGCTCAAATAATAATAATAATAATAACATCTGTTGCAGGAGGATATCTCGATGATTCAGAAGAGTAGAATTTTCTAATAAAATATCGTCTTAGGACAATATTCCATCAGCTCCCATATATCGAAATGAAACAATTCCAGGTATATGGACCTCAGCCTAGTATCATTTTCCACACTTGTAAAAATAACTATAACCTGTTGAATTGAATTGCACGCATTAATTAAAACCAAATCGAATAAGTGTGTAAAGCATCGTGTATAGCAATGAGTGAACGTGGCTTGTGGTGCTATAGATTTGATTTTTGTCTAAAAACCGTTTATTTCTCCCTACATTACACTTGCCGCATCATACGTTGAGCCACTAATTTTGAATGCAAGTAGAATTTTCCACATTTTGCAGATGAAAATTGAATGAATTTTCAGCAGAACGACCAGAACTTACATCATAAAATCATCTGAATCGCCCAACAAGTTGATCATTTATTAAATTACGGAAAATTGGGAATGGCAGCTTAGTCAGTCGTTTCATCAACTGCACAGGAACAAAAGGTTTTGGTATTTCTTCCCCAATTTTTTTTTAAAGATAACTAAGACAACTGAAAAGATTAATTCATTTTGTATGGTTTTAGATGTACCATAAAAAACTGATCTACTCTGTTAATATCATTGCAAATACGGTCAACAAAATAATTTATTCAAAGTTATACTGCCAGTAAGCCAGAGATACTTTTCATACCTTGTATAATTTGAAACTCCCGATTTGATTTTTCAACCCCAGCCATAGTCACAGAGACATTCTGGACCTCTGGAACAGGTAGCTATATTTCTTGAATTATGTATAATTTATCCTCATAAGAATGACTCGAAGTATGTGGATGATTTATTAAAAAATTCACAAAATCACAGTAGTAGTAACTGTTGTTTATTGCCTCTAAACAGATAGCCATCCACATAGAGCCCTTCACAAAATCACAATAACTTCAATACTTTCATTTACCTCGGGAACATGAGACGACTCATTCGGTCCCGCTAAATCCATTTCGCTTTCTGATAGTAATTGAGTCGATTAACAAAATGAAAAGTCCTTTTCGAAAAAAGGTCCACGAACACGGAGACAAACTCAACGACACAGTCAAAACACAGCAAACGGTACCGTCAAATCACAACAAAGTGAAAACTACCGATTTCCCGAATAATGCAGAATATTTGCCGTTCCCCCTTTGTCCCCCTTCGAGGAGACGACCGCGGCTCTAAGCACGCTGCATGCATCCCTTATTAGAAGCCGCTTTCAAGGGCGCAGGAATATTCTCGATTTCTCATCGCGTCAATGTAGTAGATAACGCGATAGACAAGGAAGCTCGTGAGGCATGCCTCGAAGCGTTTACTCTTTAAAGAGGAAGAGAGATTATTATACAAGAATCGTGAGATTGAGCATAGATATTGTGGAACCCAGTACTGTACCGTATTATTCCGATTAATACGTGTAATTTCCAGAATCTATTTGGTGAGGCTCTACCTCATCAGCCGTATAGGACGAGCCGCCAATGTTATGAAGTTGAGAACAATTATTCTCCTAATGGTTTTGGACAGAGCCGTATGATATTGAGGTAGGACCACACCAAGGCGTTGACCGTTCGGCAATATTGATACATTCTTCTTCTTCTTCCTTCATAAAGACGATCTATGTCTGGCCTCTTTCATTTGTAGATATCAGGTCGTTTAAAAACTTAACGTTATTTATTTTCAAATGATTTGGAAACTGAAGAATAACAATTTTCAATATTCTAAATAAATATTAGATTATTCAGAGGTAGCCAACGCGGTTCTCTCTTCGGTACGTGTTATTATATCATATTATTTGCAAGGAACCAATATTCATTCTCATAAATCCGAACATAGAGTTGTATTCGTTTCTATACTTTGATGTGATACACATCCAAAAATATATGCAGTTCCTAATCCGCTAGATGTTTTATTTCCGAATTCATTCAACAAACTTGAATGAGCAACGTGTTCACTATAATAGTCTGCACATGATTAACTTTGCTCATGTTCTATGTGGTAATTTCAACTAATTTTTCATCAACCAATTAATTATTAAAATAATTTAACTATAAAAATTCTTTTGATTAGAAATTACCTGCAAAGCATAAGTCACAGAAAGACCAACAATTCCTGTACTGAGTCTATCCTTTTCAAATACACAAAAGAGAGCTGAAAATAGGATAATGATATTCGCAATGGATTCCAGCCTTACTGCTAACCATCTATTAGCAACAAGTCCATAGAAGTAATGTGCTTGATTATTGTCTAGCTTCTTATCTGATTCTGCTATGAATCTTTCATTTTGAAGGAAGGCTCTTATTGTTGATGCACCTGTCAAAGTTTCTCCAAAAAAGGAAAAAATTGGTGACCTTGAGACTGATTCCATTCTTTTTAGTTGTCTACATGTGCTTTGGTAAATCCTTTGTATGAAGAAGAAGACTGTAGCTGTCAGAACTATTAGAATGAGAAATATTGGGAAATTATAGCTGATGACGAATAGTGTTCCAAACAACTGAAAAACAAAGAGAAATAAATATGAAAAGAAACAGAGTAGATTGATGCAGAATTGATTGGCAAAGAGAAGTTTCTGGCAAGGGTTTTTATTTATTTATTTTTATTTTCTATATTCTCAGACTTATTTCTCAGAAACCACAGTAGAGTTTCGATGAGACTAACTTAATCAAACTTTTTTTTTGAAGAATAGTTGTTAACGATGTTTTCGTTGAAACGGCGTTAAGCATACCTACCTACATAAAAATCCTATCAGCAACGATATTATACCAAACTAAGTGTTAGTTTCTGGATTATATTCATAGTTGAAAACAAAATTTGCCATTTTGGCGAAATGAATGATAACTTGAAATTAGCGAATCAAAAATTCTGACGCAAAATGTGTGATATTTGTTAGGTAAAACATTGGAAAATAATTCACACTATTTTTAGTTTAAGGTACTTGCTCAGTATGTTTATGAATGAATTAATCTAAAAATTAAGTAACATTTTTTATCACCAGCCGAAATGTAACTTGACGAAGCAATAGTGTTGGCGAAAAAATTGTCGCAAACAATAAAAATTAATGGAAATTACTTTGTTTTATCATTTTAGTTCGTATTAATTTGGGGAGTACACAAATACCAAGAGTCACCTATTTACGCTCATCATAAAACATTCAATTTTGCCACTTATTTCTCATTTGGTACACCAATGCCTCTTAATATGTTGAGAGTTATAGGTACATATTTAATTATGTTTTTGAGATGGAAAACCTTGTTTTTAAAAAACTTTATTTACAAGAAAAAGACGAAAGGTACAATGAGAACTAACCGTCATGAACTGATCTTTTATTGACTGACTAAAAAACAATGCATCTGAGAATTTATAACATTACTTATCTCTAATGCAAAATGTGGCGTGATCCTAAGCATCACACAAAGAATAGCTAAAATAGCAAAAATACATTGTAAGAACAAAGAGCGTATTATGGTTACAATGGGCATTCATTCCACCCACATTATCTCGTGTTTGAAATTGATGAGTTAACAATATTTTATCATGAAATATAAAGTAACAAATGAAGATTCGAAAATTTGTCGTATGATCAGAATGGGGTCGTATTATGTAATTCCTCCCCTTCTTGGAAAGAGGTATCACCTTGCTGAGGTGTAGCTTTTAAAGATACATTTTTTCTGAAATATCTACAAGCAAAAGCAATAATAATAATAATTATAAGTTTTGTCAAAATAAATGCAAATGTTATTCCTATGGGTTGAAGATTCCACTGTTCCAAGTCTTTTAAGACGATGTCTGGAATATCTTCATTCTTGATATCTTCTTCTTGAGAATCATTCTTGATAAAATGGGTCTGCTTGGGTAAAATAATATATTTTTCTTCATTTAAGGTGGTTAGAGGAAAAATTTCTTTTTGTGAATTACTTATAGTACATTTAGAATGCAACAAGGCCATTGGCGGAATAAAATAATTAATAATTTAATTTGAAGAATGCATTTCTATATGACTTTTTTTGGCTAGAAATAAAATATTTCCATCTTCTAATAATTTCAAATCTGAATAGGGAACTGATGTGGTTCTGGTACAATTTTCTTTATGGGTTTTCAAAACGTTGATGAGGCACCTTGGAGGTTTCTTCAGGGATTCTTGATTACATAAGAAGTCCTTTTCAACTGGATGACATTCACTTGTCGACCATTGTAATATTTCTTCTTGAGATAGCAAATAGGAATCGGTGTAAGGAAGGGTGTCATTATTTTGTGATAGGAAGTAAAACTTGTACAACTCGTATTCTTTTTCATAAATAGTTGAAATCGATATTAAGAACAATGACATCTTGTTTTTGAAAATAACTTTCGTATAACAAAGTTGATAATAGTCTTTCAAATGATGAACAGGGATTATCGTAACATTTTTGATTAATTCAGAAAATTTATTGTGAGGCAGAATAGATTCGTGTAAAAGATGTAATCTAGCAAAACTAACTGCCGTTTGAATTTCGTCAATAGTATTTTTAATATCTTTAATTTGAAATGTCATAAGATACATTTGTTCGACTTCTTGGAGTGCAGGTACAATTTGTAATAATTTCAAATTTTCAGTTATTTTTTGAAATTTATCGTAATATTTGTTCTTTAAGTCATTAACTACAGTAGCAATATTCTTTTGATTCCTCATTAGTATATTCTCATTTTTCTTTATGCCATCGAAGTAATTCTTAAATAATTCCTTATCATCTGAATCTAAGGTTCCAAATGAAATCTTCGATATTTTTCCACCGAGATTAATAAGTCCTCTTTTTGTTTTTATATTTTCATTCAATAATTCTTCGAGGGCCTTGATATTCAATTCATTGGAATGTCGTAAATATTTAAAATTCGCTGTTTGTGCGAAACCTAGTGGTTCTTTTCTAATATTCTCAATTTCTTTCTGATATTCGCTAATTACTTTTTCAATCTTACTTAAATCAATATGATATATTAATTGCAAATTTCTATTTGTATTAAATGCTCTTTCAAGTTGTATAGGTAAAATATTATTTTCAATAGAAATAATTTCTAAGGTAAATGATTCTATGATAATCTCAAGTAGTGGTGAGTGTCACGATGAAATAATTCATTTTCAATCTGAAACAAAAATTAAAATTTACTTTTTCCGTTGTTTCAGAATTTTTTTATGATAAATATGTTTATTCTTATTATCTTGTATACGATGTGAATCAATTTCTTTCGCATCTATCTTTTTGAATGCAGGATCAAGTTTTCTTGTAATTGGAGCTTTAATATAAGTTGGGTTTTTATTAAGAGGGTGCTCTTCTTTCGCACGTTTCTCATAATTCGTTTTTTCTAAGCGAATTGACTGTTTATTTCGCTGTTTTTCTATTTGTTTTGTGATGTAATTCAAATTTTCAATATAATTTTCTACATAATTTTGAACTTGTTCATTATGCGTACGTTCAATGGGTAATGAGTAATTTAAGTCTGCCTTAATAATTTGCATGGGAGTCATTTCTAAACTTGAGTGATTTGAATTATTATAACTTAATAAAGCTTGAGCTAATTTATTTTGAAAAGTAATGTTTTTACCTTCAACAGTTCGCAATTGTTCTATAAGTGTTGAATGAAATCGTTCCACCAATGCATTTGAATTCGGGTTATAATTTGTAATGTAATGAATTTCGATTTTATGCACTTTACATAGATCTTGTACAACATTATTTTAAAATTCAATTCCGTTGTCACATGTTATTCTATTAGTTATACCATAATGGCTGAAATAAATTATTAATTTATCTACAATTTCTAATCCGTTCTTTTGAAGTAAGGGATAACATTGTCCTTATCTAGAAAATGAATCTATTATACTTAAACAATATGTTAGACCAAATCGTATTGTATCGCAATAAAGATGAGAAAAGGGTTTAGAACCAACAGGATTAGGTTTATATTGTAATTGAATTGGTGTTCTTTCGTATTTACTTTTCTGACAATATTCACACGAATTTATGTAATTCTGAACATCTTTATTCATATTCGGCCAATAAAATTTCCGTTTCAAACTGATAAGATTTTCTCTCAATCATCGATGTATCGTTTTGGTTTCATGATACTGAGTGATTCTAAGTTGTCTTTCATCTATGTCTTCCACGTCTTCTAACAGAATTCTTGAAATTTTCAAATCAAAACTCTTGTAATCAAATTTCTCTTGCAAAATTCGTATAAGCGGTTTTTCTAATTCTGGTGATTTTAAATATAATGTATAGGAACTTTTTGGTCTAAAATATTCTTTAATAAGTTTGTATAAATCGCTTTCGATTGAATTTATGGAAACAATAAATCTGAGTTTTTCTCCGAATAATTTAATTTTTGTAACATTATAATTAGATGCAGTCTTGAATATTATCTGTAAATTTGATGAGTTAATACTTCTTTCTATATAAGGTATTTCAAAAATTGGATTTTCAATATTGCTATGAGTAGTTATTTCGTCATGAATAATAACATTTTGAGTTTCAAAGCCAATTATATCATCTTCGATTTCATTAGTAAATTCATCATTATCATTATTTTCGTATTCACTTGCATTTAATAATTCTAAGCATTCATCAAGTTCTTCGTCAGTAACTCGATTAATCACTGAAACTA
Organism: Harmonia axyridis; assembly: GCF_914767665.1. NCBI lineage: Eukaryota > Metazoa > Arthropoda > Insecta > Coleoptera > Coccinellidae > Harmonia > Harmonia axyridis. The sequence goes on from NC_059505.1 coordinate 19,434,797, forward strand.
AATCATCTTCAATACCGTTTAAATCTTCAATACAATTTAAATCTTCAATACAATTTAAATCTTCAATTTCATTCAAATCATCTATTTGGGAATTCAATGTTTCAATTTGTTTTATTTCATTATCAGATTCTAAAATAATTCTACTCAATGGGTAAGCACATTCTTTATTAGTTGAGAAAAATTGAGAATTGCATACTTGCTTTCCTCTGAATATAGGATCAAGGTTGCGAATAATCGGTGCTTTGATAACAGTTGGGTTTGTATTACAATAGGAGTAATTGAACGGTTTGTGACCTACGTAGCTTGATTGAAATTGTATGGGAGGTCGTTTGAATTTGCTTCTTCGACAAATATTATGGGGAGAATTATGGGAATTCATATCATTCGAAAATTCTTTATTTATTTTCGTCCTTAAGTATTTTCGTTTGGGATCACTGGAAATATCCGTATAATTATGATCATTTACATCTTCTATCAATTTATGAATCAAAAAATTATCATCTTTTTGTTCAATAGTATTTAATAATTCAGAGAGTTTATCTGATGTTTCTTCCGTGACTTTATTATTTTCAATTTCATTGGTTTCACTTTTATTGGTATCATTAGTTATATCGCATTTGGAAAATACGTATTCAATGTTATTCATTTCTATAGATTTCGACAATTGACTGTTTATTTCCGGTTTTGGATTATTATTGTCAATAGTTTTTTCATTTAATTTTCTAAAATCACTTGCAATACGCGGTTTCTGTTTTTGTGATAAATCTTTCTTTTTAGTTTCCAGATGATTAAGGTCTACTGGTAATTTAATAGGATTTTGATTTGTATTATCTAGCGTATGCTTTATGTCAATTCGTTTTCTAAAGTAGGGTCTCGAAAATTTTGTTTGGACGTCGAAGGTTTCGAATGAAAATCTCTATTATGATTTTTATTATGAAATCTATCAAAAGATTCATTATTAGGATTTGATCCTATTTGAGTTTATTCTTCAAAAGTAAAATGTGGTTCATTAGAAACGCGTTCATTAAAAAATTTCTTTTGGGGTTCGTTGGGAATTGCGTCGAATAATTTGGACGTTTTTGGGGGTAAACTCTTGTTTGCAGTGACATTTTTTCTGGTGGTGTATTAATTCTTTGGTTGGGATTTGGTTTAAAAACATTAGTATTAGTATTAATATCCAAAAACTTGTTTGTTTGAGGGAAAGTATCTATTCACAGGTCTTTGAATAAACTGAATAGGTTGTGAGGGGAAATTTGAATTTGAATTATACCTAATTATAATTATTATTCGATCTAAAATGATAATTATTAGGAATCTAATTCGATCTATAATTATTTGTTCTCGTATTGGGATTATTTCTGAAATTATTTTTTTCAGATGGTGTTTGAAATTTTTGTCTTCTGCTCTTATCGAGTAAATCATATTGAGCTAGATTTATATAATCTTTTACTGCATTTACGGTTCCGTCAAAATTCAAAGCATTATTTGTTATTAAATGAGTCCTCAATTCTATTGGGGCATTTGATATAAGAACTGTTTTACAAATCTTTGAAATATTAGTTGTATATAATTGTTTTTCTGGATCTGGCATGGGATCCGCGTCAATCCTATAATTTATTCTTATCTTTAAGGAAATTATCTTATCAATAAAATCTATTATATCTTCATTATGCGACTTATTCAAAAATTGTAATTTGTGTATCAATACATCTAAATTAATTTGATCGACAAATTTAATCTGTAAGAACCTCTTTAGAGAATTCCAATCAGGAATATCTGAAGTTGCTACCTCAGCTAACGCTCTTCCTACTAATTTACTTTTAACAACTGATGAACAATAACTTTTTACTATATTTTGTTCATTTGTGAACATCCTTAAATATTCTTCTGTACTTTTTATGAAAGAATGTAATTCATTCTCTACTCCTGAAAATCTTGGCAAAAGCATCCCGAACTTTTCCGGTAATGTTAAGTTTCTATTTTCTAATGCCATTTTTACTGTTTGCACTTTACGGCCTTTAAAATGTTTTATAGAAGTAATCTTGAATTGAAATTGGTAATCGGTTTTTTAAATGAGTAACCTAGAAAAAACTCTTATGTCGGTTCTTTAAAGAAACCTAGGAAAAACTGTTCTACAAGTTTTACACTCAAAACTTTGGGAAAAAGGTTGACTATTTTTTGTCCAGAATAGGGTAAACTGGGAGTCAATAACGGGTAGGATTGCTAACCTTTTTTGTTTCGTATTCCTTGTAGTGAAGTCGTCTTGGGCGCTACTCCAAAGATCAGGGCTTCTGGATGGTTTCCTTCTCAGGGTTGCTTCTCACCTCAACAGTTGAAACTGAAAGTCTTGAAAGTTTTACGTACTTTCACGACCGGCACTTTTTCGAATTTCGGTTTTCGATGAGTTGCGTCGCACTTTTCTCGATCGAACTCGATAACGAAAAAACCGTATTAAAAATATTTCATAATTCAAAATATTTCAATATCGAAAAAATTTTAGCATCCCATCCTCGTCGCCAATTATGTTTTTGAGATGGAAAACCTTGTTTTTAAAAAACTTTATTTATAAGAAAAAGACGAAAGGTACAATGAGAATTAACCGTCATGAACTGATCTATTATTGACTGACTAAAAAACAATGCATCTTAGAATTTATAACATTACTTATCTCTAATGCAAAATGTGGCGTGATCCTAAGCGTCACACAAAGAATAGCTAAAATAGCAAAAATACATTGTAAGAACAAAGAGCGTATTATGGTTACAATGAGCATTCATTCCACCCACATTATCTCGTGTTTGGAATTGATGAGTTAACAATATTTTATCATGAAATATAAAGTGACAAATGAAGATTCGAACATATGTCGTATGATCAGAATGGGGTCGTATTATGTAATTATATGCATATAATGAGAATACCTACCACAAAGAAAGTAGTTACAGCCTGATACACTGACATAGGCAGAGTATTATCCATACAATTCAGATCGTTAGAAAATCTGTTGAGAATTCTTCCTGTAGGTGTTGTATCGTAAAAGGATTGTGCTGCATGAAGACAAGATTTGATTAGATTCTGATGAGCTTTGATGGATGACATATAGAATCCTTGAGCAAATGCGAAGGTTAATAGGAAACTCGCCAGACCTTCAACAACAACATAAAAATAATTATATAAATAAATGAATAAATAAATAAATGATAACTTTATTTCCAAAAGAATGTGGAACGTTATGGAAAAAGTCAAACAAAAACAAATCCTAAACAAAGCATAAACTCAATTCAGAAATACAGAAAGATCATAAAAGTTCGTTCCAACAAAAATGATTTCAAACGCCTTTTGAAAATAACAATATTATAAGCATTCTTTATTTCATCATCCTGTTTATTGAAGATCTTCATACCTAAAAACCTAGGCGAGAGACGACCTATCCTAAAATAAAAGCAGGAATTACTAAATTATTTTGACCACGAGTAAAATATCGATGGTCATCGTTATTCCTATTGAATGTACTTTTATACATGTAGGCTTGGTTAATCTATCGTCTAGAGGTATGATTCGATTACCTGGCCTTTCGTCTTTTTCTCCGTGACTTTGTTGGATTTGTAATAATTAAACTTTTTTGAATTAGTTACATCTATTTACAAAGCCACAATTATACAGTACAAACTCAGTATTGAGAAGATTCTAATAACATCCTAATTACAAGTTTCTCACTACGGTACTGAATTTCGTCTTTAACTCTAGTTTTAATTACTCGAAACGTCTTCGATTATCACTTCTTTGTCGTACTTCAAGTTTTCGGTCGTCTCGTCTTTGATTTGTTCGCGACTCTTCTTAATCTAGTCTGCGAACCGTCTTTTCGTCTTAAGTTTCAACCGACAGAACTTACTCTTACTTCGACTTAGACCAAACTTTACTCGTCTTCGACTTAACTTGAACTGTTACCCTATCTCGAATATCGACCTCCCTTCTTTCGGCTTGACCACATCCTTAGGGAAAGTACCATCTCCTAGTCCAATAAGAGCTTTGCCGTACCGCCCACAAAGATCTTCGCGTATTCCTGGAAGTCGAATATTCTCGAAGGACTAGAATCTGATACACAGATGTGACACATCTGGTACGACCGTATTGTCTTCGAACTTTCACAACCCCCCAGTAAATCTCTTCAAGATTTACAACTCTTGACATATCTTCGACACCTCGAAGAATAACACATCCGTTTTACATTATATGTACATAGAGATGAGCGATACCGTGATTTCTAGATCACGTTGTGAAACGTTCCTGTTCCTTTATGATATCAGTGAAATTAAAGCGTGACGGTGATCACCGTTTAGGTATCGTATTCGGTTAGAGTCCGTTCCCCGTTCCGCAGCACTGGGAGTGGGGTCACCCCACTACCAGTGCTGTACGGAACGTTCGCTAACCGAATCCGATACCTAAACGGTGATCACGCTTTAATTTCACTGATATCATAAAGGAACAGGAACGTTCACGTTTCACAACGCTGAGCACGGACCGTGCTTGTTATTATTATTTGTATGAATCACCCAAACCTCAGCTCTTTTGTCTTTCTGTTAATTCTTTAGAGGTAACAGATTTGTGGAATATGGATATGAATAATTTTGGACATCGAAAAATAAATAATACCTACAAATACAATAATTCACATGTGAATATATATTGATAATATTGAATGGCTGATACTGCATCAAATAAAATAAGAGAAAAACAGAAAAAGTAACAATCAGAAATGTACAAAATATAGTAAAACCAGTTATTGAATAATTAAATTTCCTAAATATATCTGATATTTTCTATTAATTTCTGAGCTAATCAAAGAATTGTGAAATCTCTAAATGAAAAGGTATGATTTTTAGGACATCGAATAATAAATAATTAGCCATATGCATATATTCAGACGTTTATTTATTTAATAATAATGATGAGTAATCAACCTCCAAACAAAATACACTCATTTTATAATTGTATATATCGAAATAGTTAAGGGGCTAATACTGTAACAAAAAATGAGAGAAAAATTAAAAATTTCACAACAAAAAACTCAGAAATGGGTAGTTAAAACAGTCCCTAAATAATCGAATTTCCCAACTATATTTGATGAATTTTTCGAGAGAAAAATACAATTATTCCTATTCATTCTCCACCAACGACAATTACAATTGAGGAAGAGAATCATTTGAGTTTTTTTATTAGTTAGCCTGCTTGGACGTTCTGTTAATTGTCCGGCTTTCGAAAACAATCGTCCGCACGGAACTTATGTGGCTAGAGTGCATCAGTAGTAACTGCCGACAAAGGTTCCGAAGCAATAAAAACATCAGGCTGGAAGGCTGGCTTCATAATTATTTACGATTGCACGGACGTTAATAAACCCTGAAAATATCTGTGAAATGTTCAAACAGTGATCCCGTCACGCTCTGTATTCGTTTTTCGGAACCGTGACTACCTGTGACAGTCTGATATCAGTGATTAAATCACAGTTCGTGAAATATCGCTCATCTCTATATGTACAATAACAATTTGTTCCCTGTAAATTCATTGAAAGTGTCAGGCCCTCGACACTTGAAGAAACTAATAGGTCTCCAAGCATCTGGTTGACCATCTCAATTATTTACAGGGAACAATAACTGGATCCTACATACATATAAATTAAACTTGCGATTTCTGAAATAACAACTGATGATAAAGTTAAAATATTATATGCTCTAATGAAAGTTAAGTAATCTGTTAAGAAAACAATACTCGAAAATCTTTGAAAATGTTGGAATTAACGATAAAGGACGAAAATTGTTGATATTATCATTGTCCCCTTTGTGAAGTGGAATAACCTTAGTTGTTTTCATTATATCCGGGAAACCACCATCCACGAATAAAACATCAACCAAGTGTGTTAGTGGTTTAGAAATTTCCTTCGAACATTTTTTTACGATATATCCTGAAACATCATCGAAACCAGCTGAAAATTTTGACTTCAACCTTTGGTTAATCAAGTGGAAAAATTCTTTCTCAACATATGGTAACAAGAACATTGTATTGTGTTTAATTTGATGTCATCAGTGTAGATTATGCCAGAGTACTGTCTTTGCAGATCTCCAGGTTTATCAACAAAGAAATTAACAAACTTATTAGCAACCTCATAAGGGCTATCGAAGATTTCGTCATTCTCTCTAAGTTCAAAACAAATTGTTCTACTATTACATTTATTACTTAATTGACTGACCATATTCCATGCTGTCTTCACTTTGTTTTCCGAATTTGTAATGTTGCTTTGATAAAATGCCTTTTTTTATTCCGTATCAGAAAAGAATGTTCAAGCTTACATTTTTTATATGAATCACTGAGCTGTGGAAATTGTTTGCTCAAAACACATAAGTCTTTCAGTATGGTATTCCGACACCAAATACCAACACCACCACCTTTTTTTTTGATCTACAGAAACTAGCTCCTTTATAAAATTTTTTAAAGTATACATGGTCCACATTGGAATCCCTAAACCAAGTTTCATTGAGACATATAAAATTTAAGTTATTGTAACAATCAAGAAATTCAGTTGTTATGTAGTCAATTTTGCTTGTTGTCAAGCACTGACAGTTAAGACATAAAAGTTGGCACTAAGCTGTTCCTTCAGAGTCTTCAAATTTGTTCTTGGGTTCTCTTCCGAGAAAATGTCGTCACAAACGCATCCTTAGGCCACATCAATGGATCAATTGACTTCTTGAAGTTCCCCTGATTAATAATCACTTTAAACGATGTATAGGAATTCGGATATTTTGATACCCGCTCTTCACATTCATTTTCAGAGAATTCATCTTGTAGAATTTTTTTAATTCTTCTGCCTTTGTACCAGGTGCCAGTCTCGATACAAACAGAAAAACTTTTTTAGGATTGCATTTTATATTTGTTGTTTTCTTGCAACTTCCAATAATAGCTGTCGATTTTCTTCTCGAACCCTTTCTTCTCACCCCTGTCCATTTCAGGTTTTCACTATTTTCAAGAATATTCGGACTTCCTTGTTTAAAACCGCCGTGACCAGTTCGAAATTTCTGCTCATGTGTAATTTCATCAGATTTTCCGATTGTTGGTAGTTTGTTTCCTCTTTTGTTATCGTGATCGTTTATTGTTTTCAGAGCCGATTTAACTGCATTCGATACATGACTATGGGTTATTTTTGTCAGGCCACCGGACTGATCATTAATATCGACACATGCCCCGATATAATTCTCCTTTCCCAGATTTTCGGAATTCGCAACAATATTATCTTGAGATTTTTTTAGTTGTTGACTCTTTTTTATCGGGTTGTTCTGTTGTTGTATGCTTTTTATCTTTTCATTGAGAAGAATATGTTTTTCAATTAGAATTGAATTGTTACTTCTTGTCTCTTGCAACAACTCACTCAATAATTTGACCTGCATGCGGGGCTCTGCCTCTGGTGACTGAAATTCCCTAGCTGCACGTGGGACTTCATATGGACCAAATAGTAAAAACTAAAGAAGGGCCTAGCACTAGCCCTAATGTGCTAATCGAGGAAGAGCAAAGCCTCGCTCATCCTGAGGAACAGGGCACAAGTCCTGACCCCATGGCGAGGGAAATGCTGCTGAAGAGCAGCGATGAAGAGGTCGTAGCTGGCCTCGAAAAGCTAACGGTCAGGAGACCTAGACTCTCCGGGGCCGCCAGAAAGAGGATGAAGTTCCTCCTCAAGAAAGGGATGGCTCCTGACGATGCCAGGAAAGAAGCCTCCAAACCAATTGGTCCAAGGCAGACAACAGGCCGAGGGACCAAGAGAACTAAGTCGGAGGACAGGACGCCTAAAGGCGAGGAGCCTAAGAGTGCCAAATGTGAGGCTTCAAAAGTAGCACGGTCCTCAGGAGGTGCCGGGGCTCAGGCCTCGGGTGCCTCCAAAGTTCAATCTTCGGGAGCTTCCGGGGCTCAGCCCTTAGGTACTCCCAAGGTTCCTGCATCAGGTGGGCCCACCTACATCCAGGTTACTGCTGGTCTGAGGGTGGGGATAATGCACAAAAAGTTTCCAGAGGTGATTTTGAAAATGGACCAACTAATGGTCATCAAAAAATCGCTAATGGAAGAGATTATTGCACTGGGGAACGAGGACGTCATAACGCCTACGTTCCAGCAACTGCATATGAGGCCAGGCTGGCTTGGGCTGACATGCTCTGACAAAGCCACTGTGGAGTGGCTGAAAAGTATACAGCCAAAACTCAAATCTTGGAAGGGAGCTGATCTGAGGATACCTGAAGAGGCAGAACTGCCTCACCCGGATATCCTGGTCGGATATCTCCCCGACAGCCATGATCTCTACAATGTGAAAATTCTCAAGGCGGTAGAGAATCAAAACGCAGAGCTCAAAACCTCCAGCTGGAGAGTCCTTCGAAGGGGACCATCAGGACCCATGCTCGAGATTGTCATCTCGGCTGATAGAACATCGGTCGAGAGACTTAGAGCGAAGAATTGGCGGATAAATTACTTTTTCGGCCAAACAAATCTTCGCCTTAAGGGACCAAAGACAATGGCCGAGAGGAGAGGAGCACCTCAGGCCTCAACCTCTGGTCCGGCGTCGAAAAGGTCCAAAGGGGAGGTAAAGAAGAAGGTGGTGAAGCCTCCAGGAAATGAAGAGGCCACAAAACCGACCACCAGCTCTGGGGGGAGGGCTGATCCGCAAAAGCGTGATAAGAGGGGTTCCGACGGAGAAAAACCTGCGGTCCCTTCCGAAAAGCCTAGCGGACATCCAACCTCATAAGGAGCAGATGTCTGACATGCCTTCAGATAAACCTCCAGCACTCGAAGGCAGCCACTAGTGCTTTATGCTGGAGAACATCTAGAAGGCATGTTGATATAGGGCTGATACAAGAGCCCTGGATCAGTGAAGGCCAAGTAGAAGGCCCACCGAACAAAGTATATCAGACGATATACTGCGATAAGGCAGTAAGTCCAAGAGCCCTAATAACACTCAGAAAGGGACTTACCTGTCTTCCACTTACAGAGTTCCTGACAAAGGATCTTGCTGCGGCATTGGTTGAGGTGCGAACTGAGAATATCAAGAGGCAGCTGGTTATCGCCTCAGGATATTTTCCAGGAGGCGCCATCAGCCCACCACCGGATGAAGTACAACGCCTCATCGAATGGTGCCGCATGAAGAAGAAACAACTGATTCTCTGCTGCGATGCGAACGCACACCACAAAGTATGGGGCATCACAGATATAAATCATAGAGGTGAGGATTTGCTTGATTTTCTATTTTCTACTAACATAGAGATAGTAAATGTGGGTAATAGTCCAACCTTCATGAATGCGATCAGAAGGGAAGTAATTGACCTTACACTGGCGATACCTTTTATTGCGGGGATGGTCAAGAACTGGAGGGTCTCAGAAGAGCCATCCATGTCAGACCATATGGCAATAGAATACAACGTTGAAGCAACTGCTTCAGCTGATGTTGAGTGCAGGATACTCAGGAAGACAGACTGGGAAGTTTACATAGCATACATAAGTTCTGATCTGAAGGGCCTGAAATACAACATCAGCTCTAATGAGGATCTAGAGAACGCCTCTGCTCACTTCACATCATGTCCACTCAGGAAGAAACAGATCTCCAGAGACGTTCCCTGGTGGAACAATCATCTTGAAAACCTCAAGAAAACTGCTAGAAAAAAAAACCTTCAATAAGGCTAAGCGAGAAGGCAGCTGGAATGCCTACAGACTAGCCCTGACCAACCACAACAAAGAGGTCAGGAAAGCCAAAAGACAGTCCTGGAGAAGCTTCTGTGAGGGAATAGATAAAACAGCCCCAGCAGCTAGACTTCAGAAGGTACTATCTAAGGATCACTCTAACCCAATTGGCCAAATGAAGAAGCCATGTGGGGAATTTACGAATGATTCCCAAGAGAGCCTAAAAGCTCTATTAGAGACTCACTTTCCTGGCTCCAGGCAGATTACCAGTGATGATGGGGCCCCCGCTGGGAAAGTATACAACCCAACCAGGTGGGATTCTCAGAAAGCTGGTAGACTATTCACACCAGAAAGAATTGAATGGGCGATAAAGAGTTTTCAGCCCTTCAAATCAGCATGCATGGATGTTATTTTTTCAGCCATGCTTCAGAAAGGGGTTGAAGTGCTTATAGCCTCGATAACTGAGCTCTTTTGAGCCAGCTTTACAAGGGCTATATCCCAAAATCATGGAGGGAGGCGAGAGTAGTATTCATACCCAAAGAGGGTCGAAAAGGCTTCCCGGAGCCTAAATCCTATCGACCCATATGCCTCACCTCCTTTCTCCTGAAGACCATGGAGAAAGTAATTGACAATAATATAAGAGGAAGTTTGAAACTCCACTGCAAACAGTTTGCTTATAGGGCGGGTAGATCTACTGTAGACGCCCTTCATCATCTTCTTAGAGAGGTGGAAGGCACCCTCAACGCAAAGAAGATTCTGCTTGCAATGTTCGATGATATCGGAGGGGCCTTTGACAATACCCTACATACTTCCATATGCAATGCAGCCAAAAGGAAAGGGATAGAACCCTCCACTGTTAAAAGGATATCAGCTATGTTGAAAGGACGAACCGTTACAGCCTATCTGGGAGAAACCGAAGTGACTGTGCTGACGTGCAGGGGATGCCCTCAGGGAGGAGTTCTATCACCCCTGCTGTGAAGCTTGGTCATGGATGGCCTATTGGAGAGGCTTACAAGAGGCGGATATAACGTCCAGGCTTACGCCGACGACATAGTGGTGACGGTTAGAGGCAAGCATGGGGGCCCAATAAGTAGCCGAATGCAACTTGCTCTCAAAATTATTGAAAATAAGAAGAAGAGGGAAAGAGGGGCTTTCTGTCAACCCCTCGAAAACATCAATACTCCCGTTAACTAGAAGAAGGAATCTCGACCTCAGAGCTCTGGTCTTAAATGGTCAGACTCTGCACTTTTCTAGTGAGTGTGAATATCTGGGTGTTATCCTGAACAGTAAACTGAACTGGGGAAACATATAGATAAGACTCTTTCCAGAGCCACGGCGGCTATGTGGGCATGCAAAAGACTCTTTGGAAAGACATGGGGAGTGAAACCGAAAATAGTACTGTGATCCACACAGTACACAGCGGTGGTACGACCTATTGTCACCTATGCATCTCTAGCATGGTGGACAAAAAACGAGGAGGTCACCACATGCATCAGGTTGCAGAAACTGCAAAGGATGGCGTGTATTGGTGTCACAGGAGCTATGCACACAGCTCCCACGGCAGCGCTGGAGGTCATACTAGACTTGCCTCCCTTACACCTACATGTGAGAAAATGTAGCCTGCTCGAAGCAATAAGAATTTCCTATAATGAAAAGCTCCATCCTGGGAACTGGGTTGGACATATGAGGATACTGAATCAACTAGATTCAAACCTCCTCGCGAAACCATCAGATATTATGCCAACCACCTACGATTTTGAAACGCCCTTTGAAACGGTTATAAATGACCGTCATAGTGCAATAAGTCTCATAAATCGTCTGGACAAAAAGTCATCTATATGGTTTACAGATGGATCAAAAACAGAGAAGGGCACCGACATTGGGATATATGGACCTAGACTGAGGATCTCTAAAGCCCTGGTAAGTGAGCCGTCGATTTTACAGACCGAGATAATGGCTGTTTATGTATGCGCCAAGGAGAGTCTCAAAATGATCCTCAAAGGGGCGCATATCTACATTACCACGGACAGCCAAACCACGCTGAGATCCCTGAAATCGTGCTGTCAGGGGTCTCTGCTGACTTGAGAGTGCCGTAACACCATAAAGCAACTGGCTAGAGGAAATAAGGTGACTCTATTATGGGTACCAGGGCACTGTGGGGTTGAAGGAAATGAGAGAGCGGATGAGCTTGCAAAAAGTGCATCAAGGTTAAGACCTGCTGGACCTGAGCCTTTCTGTGGGATAGGAAAAGACCAATACAAAGCTGCGGTCCAGCTATGGGAGTTGAACTGTAGGACAATCCACTAGACTAACACTCCTAGACTTGCTTAGGCCAAGAAATTCGTGCAGATTTCACCTACTTACACCACAAAGCTCCTGAAGCTGTCGCGGGCAGAGCTAAGGATGATGGTGGGACTGCTGACGGGGCACTGTCGGTGCAAACATCATTTGTACCGTATGGGTAAGTCAGCAGACGAGATTTGCAGGCTCTGTGGATCGGAAGCAGAAACAGCCGAACACATGGTATGCAAGTGTCCAGAGCTGGCTGGTCTAAGAACCATTCACATGGACAAGCCGGTCCTGAATACAAGAGAGGTAATGGCCAAGGACCCTAGGGAGGTTGTCAATTATATTAACGTCGTTGACGACCTCCCTGAGTTTCTATGAATGAGTAGGGTAGTGAACAAAAGATCTGCATGGACGCAGTTCCCGGAAGGCATACCGAAGCAAAACGACCCCAGTTCAAATAATAAATAAATATAAATAAGTTTGAAGCAGAAAAAATATAACAAAAAACAGTTTCTGAAATACTATCAATTTGTAAGGTAATAAATAAGGAGGGGTGGTTTGGGTATCTAGGCAAGACGATATTTTTATATATATATAATTACAGGATTCCATCCCGTTCTGATCAATTGACGTAATATTGTATTGTTCATTTAGATTCACATATCAATGTGCTGCATTTTGCTTACACCAGCATAATGCAGGTGGTTCGACGCGTGGCGTCAATTAAGATAAGAAAGTATAATGTTATAAATAGGAGACAATATGTTATTGTCAGTCAGTCAGATAGATAATCAGCTTTAGAATCATCTTAGATTCATCCTATTGTTCATTTCCATATTTCCTTGTAAATAAATTCGTTTTTAAAAACGTGGTTTTCTCAACGAAAAACATAATTGGCGACGAGGATGGGATCTCTTTAAATATTTCGGAAATAATAGCGCGACGAAAATCTCGCGACGTATTATCTGAAATATTGTGCCGGTCGTAGAAGTGAAAAACAAAAACTTTCTTTCGACTATCAGTTTCAACTGTTAAGGTGAGAAGCAACCCCTAATAAGAAAACCAGAGGCTCGATCACTGGAGTAGCGCCCAGGACAGTTTCAACTTCAAACAAGGAATATCAACGAGGTGAGCAATCCTTTCTAACTGACTCCCAGTTTACCTATTCTGGCCCAAAAATAGTCAACCTTTTCCCAAGTTTTGAGTGTAAAACTTGTATAAAAGTTTTTTCTAGGTTTCTTATAAAAAACCGATCACAAAGTTTTTCCTAGGTTTCTTATCATAAAAAACCGATCACAAAGTTTTTCCTAGGTTTCTTATTATAAAAACCGATCATTAAAATTATCAATATTACTTCTTTTAAACAGTTCCACGGTAAGAAAGAAAAGAAAGTAGCTAGAGTTAAAATGGATTTATCAACTGCAGAAAAGTTTGGATCACTCCTTCCTAAATTTTCAGGAATGGAGAACGAACTCCATTCTTTTATTAAAAACGTAGAAAGTTATTTAAGTATGTTCAGTAACGAAAATGAACTTATTAAAAAATACTGTTTAGCTTTAGTTAAATCAAAATTAGTCGGTAGAGCACTTGCTGAAGTTTCTACCTCAGATATACCCGATAATTGGGATCATCTGAAAAGATTTTTGAATAATAAATTTGGCGATCAAATCAATTTAGATGTGTTGATTCACCAATTACAATTCTTAGAAAAGAAATCAGATATGATTAGCTTTATAGATGAAATAATTTCGATGAAAATAAGATTTAACTACAGAATAGATGCTGACACGATGCCAGCTCAAGAAAAACAATTGTATAAGACTAATATATTGAAAATTTGTAAAACGGTGTTAATTTCGAATGCACCAACGGAACTTAGAACTTATTTAATCGCTAATAATGCCTTAACGTTTGACCAAACCATAAATGCAATTAAAGATTATTTGTCAAAAATGGAGCAATATGATTTATTAGATAAAAGTAGAAAACATAATTTTCAATCGCGAAGGACGAAAAATAATTTTCAAAATAATAATAATAATAAAAGACACTATATTCCAAATAATTATAGATCAAATTATATTCCCAATAATTATCATTTTAGATCGAATAATAATTATAATTCAAATCTAAATTCAAATTTCCCCTCACAACCTATTCAGTTTAATCAAAGACCTGTGAATAATTATTATCCTACAAACAAACAAGTGTTCGGATATCCAAAGACGGAACGATATAATAATCAAAATGTTTTTAAACCAAATCCCAACCAACGAATTAATACACCACCAGAAAAAATGTCAGTCCAAACTAGAAACTTTGCACAAAAACGTCCAAATTATTCGACGCAATTCCCAACAAATCCAAATAAGAAATTTTATTCCAATGAACAAACTCCCAATTATACATTTGAGGAATTAACCCAATTAGATTCAAGTCAGAATAAAAAGAATTATTATGAACAAAATGATAGAGGTCGTTGGAAAACCTCGAATTCAAATAAATCAAAACAATTTCCCACGAAATTCGTAATTGGCGACGCTTCGACTTCAAAAAATTTTGAGGAACGAAATTTTTGCGAACTAGCCTCGGGAAACGAATCGACTTAAATAATAGTATTGATCATTCAAATCAACTTCCCTATATCGAATTCAATTATCCTAAATGTAAACTTTTGATTGACAGTGGATGTTCAGTTTGTTTAATAGACCCCAAATTTGCGTATAATAATTGCCCAAATAATATTTATCAAGAAAAAACCACTTTAACCGCGTGTATGAGACAAAACACTTCAAATGAAAAAGTCTTATTGCCTTTATTTTCCGAATTTAACGTAGAAGATACTCATCCATTTGTACTTTATAAATTTCATAGAAATTATGATGGCTTAATAGGAGCAGATTTTTTGAACAAGTATGGAATCAATTTGAACTTTCAAGATCAAATTTTAGAAAATGAATTTTGCAACATTCCTTTCAAATACCAACAAGTATGTCAAAATCCAACAAAAATCCCAGTGGATCTTTCTCATTTAGAATCAAAAATGAGTAATCAACTTATGAAAATTTTACAAACAAACGAAAATGTATTACAATTACCCAATCAACCTTTATCTTTTTTTAGTAGAATCAAACATAAGATTCGAACAACCGATGATGTTCTGGTTCATTGCAAAATTTATAGATATCCCGAAGTACACAGGGAAGAAGTCAAAAAACAAATAAAAGATTTATTAGATAAAAATATTAGTCGACCAAGTATTTCCCCCTGGTCTTTCCCAGTAGTTATAGTCCCAAAGAAAGAGGACTTATCAGGAAAAGTAAAATGGCGAATGGCCATCTATTATAGAAAACTGAATGATAAAACAATTGATGATAAATATCCTTTACCCCAAATTGATAGTATCCTAGATAAATTAGGAAATAAAAAGTATTTTACGACACTTGACCTTGCCTCAGGCTTTCATCAAATCGAAATGGACGAAGAATCAATAGAAAAAACGGCTTTTACTGTAGATAATGGACATTACGAATTTTTAAGAATGCCATTTGGTTTAAAAAACGCGCCAGCTACATTTCAGCGATTGATGAATAATACTTTGAAAGATTATATAGGAAAAATTTGTCATATTTATATGGATGACATAATTATTTTTTCAGAAACAGTAGAACAGCATTTAGCTGATATTCATACTATATTGGAAACGCTTATGAAAGATGATATGAAAATTCAATTAGATAAATGTCATTTCTTCAAAACAGAAATCGAATTTTTAGGTCACATTATAACTCCAGAAGGAATAAAACCTAATCCAAAAAAATTAGAAGCAGTAACTAAATTTCCAATTCCTAAAACAC
This sequence comes from Harmonia axyridis, assembly GCF_914767665.1. Taxonomy (NCBI): domain Eukaryota; kingdom Metazoa; phylum Arthropoda; class Insecta; order Coleoptera; family Coccinellidae; genus Harmonia; species Harmonia axyridis. The sequence goes on from NC_059505.1 coordinate 19,450,648, forward strand.
CGAAAGAAATCAAATCTTTCCTTGGTTTAGTAGGATATTATAGAAAATTCATTCCAAATTTTGCAAAGATAGCAAAACCTTTAACTGCGTGTTTAAAAAAAGAAGCGAAAATTAATATTGATGATATAAAATATATAGAAGCTTTTCAGGTTCTGAAACGTAACCTTTTAAACCATCCAATCCTATGTTATCCTGATCTTAATAAACCTTTCGTGCTTACGACAGATGCATCCGGATATGCAATCGGTTCAGTTCTTTCTCAAGGTACTCCACCAGGTGATTTACCTGTAGCGTATGCTAGTCGTACTCTCAGCCAATCGGAAATAAAATATAGCACCATAGAAAAGGAGCTTTTGGCTATTTTATTCAGTTGCAAATTTTTTAGACCCTATTTGTACGGAAGAAAATTTATAATTTATACGGATCATAAACCATTAACTTGGTTATTTTCATTAAAAGAACCAAATTCTCGCCTTATGCGATGGCGAATTAAATTAGAGGAATTTGACTATGAAATTAGATACAGAAAAGGTTCAATGAATAATGCAGATGCATTGAGCAGAATTGTTATAGAAAATGAAATTAATTTTGAAAATTTTATAAAGCTTAATGAAATGAATGAAATAACGGATTCTCCAAATGTAAAAGAGAAAGAAGGTAATTTATTTAAAGCCCCTAAAAATTATGCATTAGCGCATTGTGTTTCTAAAGACTTCCACATGAGTCGAGGTATAGCCGTCTGTTTTAAAAATAAATACGGAAATATTGAAAAACTGAAATCGCAAAATAAAATGGTAGGTCAAGTTGCCAAGATTCGAAAAGATAATAGGAATATTTATTATTTAATAACGAAAGAAAATTATTATGATAAACCTACGTACGAAAACGTATTCAAATCTCTAAAGGAACTCAGAGAAATTTGTGAAATGAATAATGAAAAATATTTAGCAATACCACGTATAAGTAGCGGATTAGACCGATTGAAATGGTCCACAATTTTTAATATGATAAAATATATTTTTCTGAATTTGAATATAAAAATTACTATATTCTATTTACCAAATAAGAATGGTAATGAAATAAAGCAAATCGAAGCATCAAATATGCAAATGAACGATTTGAACGAAATCGAAGAAATAAATAATGGTATTGAAGATGACTTAGTGTCAATAATTAATCAAGTTACTGATGAAGAACTTGATGAATGCTTGGAATTACTAAATGCAGGTGAATGTGAAAATGATGATTCCAATGAAAATGAAGATGAAAATATAATTGATTTCGAAACTTCAAACGTGATTATACACGATGATGTAACCATTCACAGTAGTATAGAAAACCCTATCTTTGAAATACCTTATACGGAGAGAAGTATAAACTCCGCGAATTTACAGGTCATATTTAAAAAAGCATCGAATTATGATGTTACGAAAATTAAATTATTCGGAGAAAAATTAAGATTTCTTGTATCAGTAAATTCTGTCGAAACAGATTTATGTAGATTCATTCGAGAATATCTACGTCCAAAAAGTCCTTATACAATATACTTCAAATCATTAGAATTAGAAAAACCTCTTATACGAATTTTGCAAGAGAAATTCGATTATAAGAGCCTTGATTTGAAAATATCGAGAACATTAGTAGAAGATGTTGAAGACAAGGAGGAACAATTTCTTAGAATGAAACAATTCCTTGAAACCAAAACTTCACATCGTGGATTACGCGAAAATTTATTAAGTTTGAAAAAAAAGTATTATTGGCCGAATATGAATAAAGATATTCAGAATTATATAAATACATGTGAAATTTGTCAAAAATCTAAATATGAAAGAACTCCAGTTCAACTTCAATTTAAACCAAATCCCGTCGGTACCAAACCTTTTACTCATGTCTACTGTGACACGATTAAATTTAATCAAACAAATTGTTTAAGCGTGATAGATTCTTTTTACAGATTTGGACAATGCTATCCTTTGTTACAAAAGACAGGATCAGAAATTATGGACAAATTATTAATTTATTTTAGTCATTATGGAATCCCTAACAAAATTACTTGTGATAATGGGATCGAATTTAAAAATAATGTAATACAAGATTTTTGCAAAGTCCATAAAATCGAAATACATTATATCACGAATTATAACCCAAATTCAAACGCATTAGTTGAAAGATTTCATTCTACTCTCATAGAACAATTGAGAACAATTGGAAATAAAAATTTGACTTTTCAAAATAAATTAGCTCAAGCCTTATTAAGTTATAATAATTCAAATCATTCGAGTCTAGAGATGACTCCAATGCAAATCATCAAAGCCGATTTTAATTATTCTTTACCCATTGAAAGAACTCATAATGAACAAATTCAAAATTATGTTGAAAATTACGTAGAAAATTTCAACGATATTTCAAAACATTTAGAAAAACGACAAGAGAAAAATTTGGCCCGTTTAGAAAAAACAAATAAGAAGAGATCTGCTGATCACCCCTTGAATGAAAATCCAACGTATATTAAAAATCCGAAAACAAGAAAACTCGACCCAGCGTTCAAAAGAATCGATGCAAGTGAAATTGATTCACATCGTATAAAAGATAATAAGAATAAACATATTTATCATAAGAAAATTATGAAGCAACGAAAGAAGTAACTTTCAAATTTTATTTTCAGATTCAACATGGATCACCATTCATTTACATTGATAATTATAATTTTAATGATAAAAGTAACGAAGATAATTAATTCACTAGAAATTATTCCAATTGAAAATAATGTATTGCCCATTCAATTAGGAAAAGCTTACATAACAAAAAAGAATTTACAACTAATTTTTCATATTGATTTAAATAAAATAGAAAATGTAATTTTGGCATATCAGAAAGAAATAGATAAATTTAAGAAGGAACCATTAGGTGTTTCGCAGACTGCAAACTATAGATATTTGCAAGAGTCTAATAAAATAAATATTGAATCGTTCGAAGAAATAGTTAATGAAAAAATACGGACTAAGAGAGGATTGATTAATTTAGGAGGCAAAATCTCAAAAATACTCTTTGGAACCTTAGATTCTGACGATGAAGAATTATACAGAAATTATTTTAATAGTATAAAGAAAAATGAGGAAACCCTCATAAGGAATCAAAAGAAGATCGCTACTGTAGTTAATGACTTGAAAAACAAATATATTGATAAATTTCAGAAAATGCATGATAATCTTGAATTATTAAAAATCGTACCAGCACTCGAAGAAGTTCAGCAAATGCATCTTATGACTTTTGAACTCAAAGACATTAAAAATACTTTGGATGAAATTCAAACTGCAATTAGTTTTGCTAGGTTACATTTGTTGCATGAATCCATTTTACCCTATTCAAAGTTCTCAGAAGTAATCAAAAATCATTCCCTTACATCATATAAAAGACTATTATCAATTATGCCATACTAAGGTAATTTTCAAAAATAAAATTTTACTATTTCTTATATCTATTCCAACCATTTATGAAAAGGGATTCGAATTATACAAGTTTTACTTTCTTTCCCAAAATAATGAATCCTTTTCCTTAACCGACTCCTACATGCTCTCACAAGAAGAAGAATTGCTATGGAGTACGAGTCAATGTCACCCAGTTGAAGAAGACTTCCTATGCGATCAAGATCTACTATCCAAGCCTCCAGAATGCATCAGAAATTTGTTGAAAAATCACAAAGAAAATTGTTCAAGAATTGTATCAGTCCCACAAGCTAACTTGAAACTTCTAGAAGATGGAAATATCCTCTCAATAAAAAATGAAAAAGTCCAAGAGAAATGCCCACAGCAAACAAAACATTATTTCATACCCCCAATGGCAATCCTTCGTTCAAGATGTGTTGTAGGAAACACACAAAAGGAAATTTTTCCCATTTCAACGATTATGGAAGAAAAATACATTGTCCTGCCCAAGATGGCTCATCCAATGAAGAACCAGCCCAGTTCGAACTTCAAGAAAGAAGACATCCCTGACATCCAGTTGGAAGACCTAGAAGAATGGCACATCCAACCAGGATATTCATTAATTTTTATTCTTATGTTTATAATAATATTGATTTTGATATTTTTTCTTATTTTTAAATATTTGAAAAATAATAGACTTGCTAAAGTCACACCTATTAAAGGTGATAACTTTAACTTAGGTGGGGAGGAATTACAGGATTCCATCCCGTTCTGATCAATTGACGTAATATTGTATTGTTCATTTAGATTCACATATCAATGTGCTGCATTTTGCTTACACCAGCATAATGCAGGTGGTTCGACGCGTGGCGTCAATTAAGATAAGAAAGTATAATGTTATAAATAGGAGACAATATGTTATTGTCAGTCAGTCAGATAGATAATCAGCTTTAGAATCATCTTAGATTCATCCTATTGTTCATTTCCATATTTCCTTGTAAATAAATTCGTTTTTAAAAACGTGGTTTTCTCAACGAAAAACATAATTATATATATATATATAATAACTATTGTTGTAAGAGCCAAAATAAATATATTGAATGAAATTTAAGGGTCTTTAGGCTCGGGTTTTGGGAGTAAATGATTGACTACTCTTTATTCTATGCCAAGCTTTCGCATTAATTTAATGCTTCTTCAGGGCTTCTGCAAAAGATCAATAAAATACAATTAATAAATAACAAATTTTAGAAAACAAACAAATTTACTCACTGAATGTGAGGTTTTACATGGATAACATCTGCCACAAACGTTGTAACTAATAAAAACAAAAAGTTATATTTTGATTTCATAGGAATTCTCCGAAAACACGTCAACTGTATCTATTTCACAATTTAAAAACTCTTCCGGTTGATAATCTTATTTATACACAATTTAGTAACTCTCATCTAAGATAACACAATAATGACATTTGATGGTTATGTTTCTGTTATTATAGAAAACTAGTCTCTCACTCCTCTATGTTCCCTGTCTTCTTTATTCATCTATTGGGCCGTCATAAAAAGGTTCCATTTTTATCCTTTCTAACAAATAACTGTATATAGAGCTTAATTTGTTCGTATCTGTCTTCTTAATTATGGTTTCATCTTCTTTGTTTATGTTAATCATTTCGTGAATCAATCTTTTTTGATAATTTCTCTCTGTTTTGAGTACCTCAACATCTTCAAAATTCACATGATGGTCCAGATTATGCGCATGCGCAGCCAATGCACATCTCTCTGGGTATTTTCTTATGTCCGATCTATGTAGCGCCACTCTACTTTTCAACCATTGGGAGGTATGTCCTATATAACATTTGTCGCAAGTCTCACATTTTATTTTATAAACGACATTACTTTGGAAGGATGTTGGAATGGGGTCCTTTATTTTGGTGTACAATGACCTCACCGTTTTTTGATTTTGGACTGCAATTTTGATGTTTTCCTCTCTGAACACATTTTTCAATTTTACTGTCAAGTTTGTAACATTTAGATACGATGCATAATGTGTTCTATCTGTTGTCATATTTTGTTCTTCTGTTTGTTCATTTTGAGTGGTACCATTAGCATATAGTAATTTCTTAATCATGCTGTTAGGATAATCATTTTCTTTAAGAATCTGGTGTAATTTTTTTAGTCCTTCATCTATGAATGATTTATGGCATATTTTTGATATTCTTCTTTTCATTTGGTTTATTGTGTTAATTTTCACATTTATGCCATGGTCTGAGTGGAGATGAATAATTTTGTCTGAATGTGTGTCCTTCCTATACCATTTTCTTCCGTTTTAACGTTTCAATGTATGAATTGCACTTTTTTTGAATGCTCTCTGTTGGGTCCCTAGATAGCTTTTTGAAGTCCTTAGAATGAAGTATAGTTTTCATTTTTTCCTTGTATATTTGATGATCCATAATGACAGTTGTACCGCCTTTGTCACTGTTTAAAACAACAAGGTCATCGTTGTTCTTTAGAAATTCTTTTGTCTCTCTAAACCATTCATTTGTTGGGTTTTTATTATCTACATTTTTATGTAGATAATTAGTAATAATGTTTGTTACTCTGGCTCTTTTAATATTCTTTTGTTCACTTTGCACGCCTTGGAGAATATACTCGGTGTCTGCTATTAGATTTTTAACATTTACATCTTTTTTTGTAGTTGGAACGTTGAACTTTGAGCCCAAGGATAGGAGGTTTTGTACTGTTTTCGGTATTGGTTTTTTTGATAGGTTTTTTATCCATTTTTCTTGTGTTTTTATATATTGGATGTTGTCTCTGCTTAGGTTTCTTATTTTCTTCAGGTTATCTTCCTTGATTTTGTGAAATTTCTTGTTATATGTTATATTTATTCTTCTTTTGTATTCCACAAGTATGTTTTCCGGTAAATTCTGTAATTTTCTTGATATTTCATCTGTGTATTTCTTCAACTTGTTTACTTTCTGATTTACTTGGCTTAATTCAAGATTGAGGATCTTTTTGATCGTTTTGTCATTGAATTGTTTTATTTTCTTGTTGAGTCTATTGTTGTCATAATCGAAAAGACTCATTACACTCTTTAAATTCGATGTAATATGTTTCGGAATAATTCCCTGTCGTCTGCATTCTAAAAGAGTTTTCTAGTTTTCTATAATAACAGAAACATAACCATCAAATGTCATTATTGTGTTATCTTAGATGAGAGTTACTAAATTGTGTATAAATAAGATTATCAACCGGAAGAGTTTTTAAATTGTGAAATAGATTTAGTTGACGTGTTTTTGGAGAATTCCTATGAAATCAAAATATAACTTTTTGTTTTTATTAGTTACAACGTTTGTGGCAGATGTTATCCATGTAAAACCTCACATTCAGTGAGTAAATTTGTTTGTTTTCTAAAATTTGTTATTTATTAATTGTATTTTATTGATCTTTTGCAGAAGCCCTGAAGAAGCATTAAATTAATGCGAAAGCTTGGCATAGAATAAAGAGTAGTCAATCATTTACTCCCAAAACCCGAGCCTAAAGACCCTTAAATTTCATTCAATATATTTATTTTGGCTCTTACAACAATAGTTATTAAATAAAAATGGGTTTCTTTGAAGACATCAGCAGGGATTATGGACATGAAACAACTAAGTACCTGAAAATCTGGAGTACAACGAACAACAAGATGGCATCAGCCGTAAACCGACGTATATTTCTTTTAGAATGCAGACGACAGGGAATTATTCCGAAACATATTACATCGAATTTAAAGAGTGTAATGAGTCTTTTCGATTATGACAACAATAGACTCAACAAGAAAATAAAACAATTCAATGACAAAACGATCAAAAAAATCCTCAATCTTGAATTAAGCCAAGTTAATCAGAAAGTAAACAAGTTGAAGAAATACACAGATGAAATATCAAGAAAATTACAGAATTTACCGGAAAACATACTTGTGGAATACAAAAGAAGAATAAATATAGCATATAACAAGAAATTTCACAAAATCAAGGAAGATAACCTGAAGAAAATAAGAAACCTAAGCAGAGACAACATCCAATATATAAAAACACAAGAAAAATGGATAAAAAACCTATCAAAAAAACCAATACCGAAAACAGTACAAAACCTCCTATCCTTGGGCTCAAAGTTCAACGTTCCAACTACAAAAAAAGATGTAAATGTTAAAAATCTAATAGCAGACACCGAGTATATTCTCCAAGGCGTGCAAAGTGAACAAAAGAATATTAAAAGAGCCAGAGTAACAAACATTTTTACTAATTATTTACATAAAAATGTAGATAATAAAAACCCAACAAATGAATGGTTTAGAGAGACAAAAGAATTTCTAAAGAACAACGATGACCTTGTTGTTTTAAACAGTGACAAAGGCGGTACAACTGTCATTATGGATCATCAAATATACAAGGAAAAAATGAAAACTATACTTCATTCTAAGGACTTCAAAAAGCTATCTAGGGACCCAACAGAGAGCATTCAAAAAAAGTGCAATTCATACATTGAAACGTTAAAACGGAAGAAATATATAACACCAAAACAGGCCAAAGAAATGAAAACTTATAATGGAGTAGCACCTAAAATTTATGGAAATCCAAAATTACATAAGGAAGGACATCCACTAAGACCAATTATTTCTGGCGTAGATAGTCCAGTAAATTCACTGTCGAAGTTTATGGCGGATGCGCTAAAAAGTGCTTACAATAGATACTACGTCAAAGACACATTCCAGTATGCACAGGAAATTAATGACTTCGAGATACCAGATGACCACAGACTAATATCACTGGACGTTGTCAACTTGTTCGGAAATTTGGAAAAGAAAAAAATCATCGAAATTCTAAAGCTTAAGTGGGAAAATATAAGACCGCACACGAACTTAGGCATGAATTTATTTATGGAAATAATCACTTTTCTTCTTGAAAATAATTACTGCACGTTTCAGGGAGAATTTTATCAACAAATTTTCGGATGCGCGATGGGCTCAAAGTTGTCCCCTATTCTGGCACAGTATGTTATGGACCATCAGTTGGACTCAATCTTACCTAAATTACCATATACTGTTCTATTCGTAAAAAAGTTTGTGGATGACATCATGATGATAGTACCAGAAACATTTATTCAACTGACACTTGACTTGTTCAACTCGGTTTGTGTAGATTTACAGTTCACACTAGAAACAGAAGATCTCCATCACTCAGTACCCTTCCTAGACACTAGAGCATATAGACAAGATAAAATAGTAAAATTGAAATGGTATAGGAAGGACACACATTCAGACAAAATTATTCATTTCCACTCAGACCATGGCATAAATGTGAAAATTAACACAATAAACCAAATGAAAAGAAGAATATCAAAAATATGCCATAAATCATTCATAGATGAAGGACTAAAAAAATTACACCAGATTCTTAAAGAAAATGATTATCCTAACAGCATGATTAAGAAATTACTATATGCTAATGCTACCACTCAAAATGAACAAACAGAAGAACAAAATATGACAACAGATAGAACACATTATGCATCGTATCCAAATGTTACAAACTTGACAGTAAAATTGAAAAATGTGTTCAGAGAGGAAAACATCAAAATTGCAGTCCAAAATCAAAAAACGGTGAGGTCATTGTACACCAAAATAAAGGACCCCATTCCAACATCCTTCCAAAGTAATGTCGTTTATAAAATAAAATGTGAGACTTGCGACAAATGTTATATAGGACATACCTCCCAATGGTTGAAAAGTAGAGTGGCGCTACATAGATCGGACATAAGAAAATACCCAGAGAGATGTGCATTGGCTGCGCATGCGCATAATCTGGACCATCATGTGAATTTTGAAGGTGTTGAGGTACTCAAAACAGAGAGAAATTATCAAAAAAGATTGATTCACGAAATGATTAACATAAACAAAGAAGATGAAACCATAAATAAGAAGACAGATACGAACAAATTAAGCTCTATATACAGTTATTTGTTAGAAAGAATAAAAATGGAACCTTTTTATGACGGCCCAATAGATGAATAAAGAAGACAGGGAACATAGAGGAGTGAGAGACTAGTTTTCTATAATAACAGAAACATAACCATCAAATGTCATTATTGTGTTATCTTAGATGAGAGTTACTAAATTGTGTATAAATAAGATTATCAACCGGAAGAGTTTTTAAATTGTGAAATAGATTTAGTTGACGTGTTTTTGGAGAATTCCTATGAAATCAAAATATAACTTTTTGTTTTCATTAGTTACAACGTTTGTGGCAGATGTTATCCATGTAAAACCTCACATTCAGTGAGTAAATTTGTTTGTTTTCTAAAATTTGTTATTTATTAATTGTATTTTATTGATCTTTTGCAGAAGCCCTGAAGAAGCATTAAATTAATGCGAAAGCTTGGCATAGAATAAAGAGTAGTCAATCATTTACTCCCAAAACCCGAGCCTAAAGACCCTTAAATTTCATTCAATATATATATATATATATATATATATATATATATATATATATACAGGGTGAGTCTTTGACTTGTACATATATTTTAACCCAAGATTCCTGAGGTCAAAAGAATCACTTTTTTTCATTACCATTTTTTCCGATTCGGCCCGGTTAAAAAGATACAGGCTGTTGAAAATCGTTAAAAAAAATGTGATTTTCGGCTATATCTCGTAAATGGTTGTATCGAAGGGAATGATTTTTGAAATATAGGTTTTTTTTTGATGTGATACATCTTCTCCGAACACCAGATTCCATACACATTCTTCTGTTTCTTTGTTATGAACATAACATACCATAAAAATACCAGAAATTCGAAGAAACCAACTCTTAATAGTAATTTGAACGTTCATTGAAGAATATTTGGCTAATTTGAAAAATAAAAGTATTCTTCATATTTTCTCGTACAAAGCGCCGTTTTCGAATAACTTGATCTTAAAAAAAAAAAAAATTATCTGTGAAATTCAAAAAATTGGGTACTTTGGCTGAATGCAACTCTGTTCTATTGTGGAAAAAAAAACCACAGAAATGAATATTTACTATGAAGTCATGTCTCAGATTTAAGAATTGAAGTACTAGCCAACTTAGTTTGAAAATGAAGTTATTTGAATAAGCTCACCTCAACTCCTCGATTTGATTAAAAATCACTGAGCTTTGGCACAGCTCTGATAATAAGAAGATACTCCACTAAAATCAACATTCTTTTTGAAAAGTCCAGATTATTCATAAAACCCATGTTTAAAAAAGTTTTCACAAAATAGTCCCATTATAATGACAACAATCAATATCCCACTAAAGACTGCTGCTATCGAACAATACTGTATTCTTCTTCGGCTCATTCAAACTCACATCGAAACATACCACTAGGACTAGGTACATACTAGACAAATTTTCATGTGATTGAGATTGAATACTTTTATTCTTTTGCTATTCCATAAATTCATCCTAAGAGCTTATGATTGACATACTTCCAAGAGGGCCATAATTGTTTTAATGTGAAAACAAATTAGGTGAGTTGAAAGAAACCAAATATTCTATTGTGGATATTTACATTGAATACTTCTCATTTATTTTAATGCCAAAATCAAGATGAATTAAGTAGTAAAGTTGGCTATAATGTAGGTACACATCAACAACGAATTTGATTACAAGTGTAGTCTAACATTTTCCATTGATTACAGAGCCAGAATATTTTACATATTTCCATATTTTCATACTGATGGTTTCAAAAATATTGATGCATTTGAATATTTTTATGAGATAGTTGGAACAAATCAAATGCTTCATTTCATAACAAATATCTTATAACAATAATAGTGTAAACTGTAAATTAAATTTTAGGTTAGAACATAGATTATTCGAACCGAACTGCTGTGTTTATATTTGGCATCACTCGAAATTTGAAATTCAAACTTAAAACCACAGATTACTATAGTCTGTGTTAAATCTTTCATAGATGAATATTATTTATTTGAGATTTTAAGGTTAATTCTTGCACGAAAAATAAACAACGATATCATATAAATGAAATATAATGAATGAATGGATATGAGTATCAGAGCTAATATGGGTGGTAGCGAGCTCATTGCTCAATTCGTTATAATTATCGAAAATGAAATAGAAATCAAGAGAAGAATATTTAATCTTTAGCGTCAACGAAATTGGAATAACTCATTTATTTGATTATAAACACTACTTTGTTCAACAAATGGAATGTTAAACGTGAGTTTATGATGGTTTTTCTAATTTAGTAGCTTATTTCCAAGGTTCAAGAGGTATATCTTATGCTTGAGAAAACTTCAGTGTTCCGGTTTTCAGGGGTGAATTAGCTCATTTTGAAAATTTAAAATGGCTATATCTTTTCAACAGGGCCGAATCGGAAAAAATGGTAAATGAAAAAAGTGTTTCTTTTGACCTCAAGAACCTTCGGTTAAAATATATGTACAAGTCAAAGACTCACCCTGTATATATATATATAATATATCAACAATTTTAATTCCCAATATACAACAATAGTTATAAGTTAGATAAGGGGTGTGGGAAAATTGATAAGTGTTATAATGTCACTCTTCTTTATTTCATTTAGTCGACGTTTCGATCCCGATGGGGACCTTCTTCAGGACTCTACAATAGCAATAAAAAACAGTCAAAATAAGGCAATCACAAAACATATAAAAATAGTACATACCGAAATACAGAGTTGTAAAGATCTTATTTGAACACAAATCAATAGCTCTCAAGAAAGCAACTAACAAGAACATCAACAACTTCAGCGAAAAAAGATCTGATACTTCGTTAGTAAAGGAGTAGAAATCAATTATAATAAGTAAATAAGGTAAACAGAATAATCAACAAAATGAGAGGTTGTCAAAAATGTTGTCAACCAGACTTGCCACAGAATACACGCACATGACAGATGAAACATAGAGTAGCATTAAATCACACTTGGTCGCAGTAATTCACTCTCACCGAACTCAGAACAAATGCGATTTTTTGAAAGATTCCATGAACCGAAACCAATCCCCTCTCACAGAAATGGCCTAGAACACAGAATTCATTTTCACGTTATCCCTACGACTGCTGAACTTGTTGAAATTCTTTCTGTATGTGATCCATTCAATTCTCTCCCACCGAACTGGTCATAATGAATCAAATAAGAATAGATGGAGCTGATATTATTTACATCCCTTCTGTAGTTCATCGAACAGGTTTGGCGTTCAATATGATACATCTCTAAGAAACATCTCTTTCTTCCACTAACTTCAATTTCTAGGATTTTAGTGGAATCATAATTCATTGGATGATCTTTGTCCCTGGTATGGTCTGCTAGGGCACAAATCTTACTTGAATTTTTGATGTCGCTTTTGTGTTGAGCAATCCTTCTCTTCAGAAGCTGAGACGTCTGACCAATGTACACCTCACTGCATATTGAACAAGGAATACAATATACCACACCACTCATGTTATCAACAGTCACCCTATCTTTCACTCGACTGTATAATCTGTCAATTTTAAAATTAGATTTCTGAATCAACATAATTTCTGTGGTCTTTAAGAGGTTAATTCATGCGTTTGTCATACCATTAATTAGGGGAATAGACAAGTAAAGAATTCTACCCGTGTTCTCAGTGTCCACAGTGGTGGATGCGCTCCTTTCTCCATTCGTTGGCCGTGTCGAAGGAGTGGTATTGTAAATCAATCTGGACAATAACCTTTTTGGGTATCCATTCTCTAGCATCAACTGCATCAACAACCTCAGATTCTGCCGCCTTAGACTTGGATGGGCAACCTTTTCTATGCGATTCTTCAATCCTAAAATCATGTTTACCTTTTGTCCATGTGAATGATTAGAAAAATAGTGTATGTATCTCCCTGAACTTGTTGGTTTTCGGTACCAATCCAGAATCAGCCTATTTTCCAGTGTTCGAATCACCCTTGTATCCAGGAATGGGACTCCATTCGCTGTTTCTTCCTCCAAAGTAAACTGTATACTTTCATGTTCACTGTTAAACTTGTCTAGAACGAAAGCAACCTGGTCTTTAGGTACAGCACATATTAGATCATCAACATATTTCTTGATGAAAGGAATGTGAAAAGGAATACTAACAAGAATGCGGTCCAGAAGGAAATATATATATAATATATATATATATATATATATATATATATATATATATATATATATATATATATATATATATATATATATATATATTCAGATATATATATATAATCAGAGAAATAGACGATTTGATGTCTTGAATCTGTAAGATTTATTTTGTTTAGTTTAAAATATAACATAATAACATACAGAAAAGAAATAATATTATACAAAGTAATACAAACAAATAAAATAAAAATAAATAAAAAGAAATAGCTTACTAACCTGTAAGAAATCAAAAACAATGCCACTTCTTCGGGATTCTAAAATAACTCACAAATACCACATGAACTAGTCTTAGGTTAGAATCTCAGACAGAGAACGTAGATCATAGAACATAGAACATAGAAGTTATAAAGTTGTTTTTCCTAAAAATAACAGTCTTATTTTTACACATATATATATGTATATATATATATATATATATATAATAATAATATAATAATAATAATATATAGTTTATATATATATATATATATATATATATATATATATATATATATATATATATATATATATATATATATATATAGATATATATATATATATATTTTTTTTTTTAATCACCCCAATAGGGTTTGGCTATCGATAATGCCGGATCGGTCGGATCAAGACATTTATCAGCTGGTGGTCAGGAAACTTCGGACTATTTGGGTGGTCCATAAGATGACCTCCTTCTGCGCTTTTTCAATTAGTTTTTCGTCAAGTCCCAGCTTTTCCGTGTTTTCCCCCAGATGCTTTTCAACAAGTCCATTGGTGGTGATGATGAGAGGAAGAATTGTTGTTGAGGTAAGTTGGTTTATTTCCTTCAGCTCAAAAGCAATGTCATGATATTTGACAATTTTTTCAGTATGCGCTTTGTCAGCATTATCATCCGCTGGTATGGTTATGTCGAGTATTGTCACCTTTTTCGGATCTTTTTCGAAGATGACGATGTCAGGTCGGTTGTGGGCAATCGATCTGTCCGTGGCGAAAGGATGGTCCCAGTAGAGTTTTACCTTATCATTCTCCATGAATTCCCGAGGTAAGTATTCATGTATTTTTTTGGATGTTTTCAGCAACCCGTATTTTATGGCGATGGCCTGATGGTATGCCTTAGCCATGGCATTGTGGCGGTCTGTATATGCCCTGGGTGCGAGTACAGGGCATGATGATGTGATGTGTTGTATGGAATCAACGTGCTGTGAGCATTTACGGCATTTATCATTAAGTATATTACATTCTGCTATATTTTTCAGGTATGACCTTGTTGGGACAACCTGATCCTGAATGACTGCTAGTCTGCCTTCTGTCTCCGCATACAGATACCCGTTTCTGAGGTAAGTTAGGGACCTTTCCCGATCCACATTGTTTATTTTTAGGGCCGTTGGATATCTACTGTGGAGTGCTCTACCATGCCACTCTTCAGTTAATTGTGCAATATCAGGGGGTTGAGATTGTTGGTCTGTGGATGCTAGGTTTAGGGCTGTCATGTTTTCATCCTCTCTGATGAGTGCTTGAAAAAAAGGTGTGTTTTTTGAGTGGATGTATTGCCTGAGTTCTCTGGTTGCTCTGTGGTGTGTGGTCTCTATATTTTGTAGTCCTCTCCCTCCATCCTTTCTGGGTATGTATAATCTGTTCACAGAGGCATGGGGGTGGTGTATTCAATATTTGGTTAGGAGCTTTCGTACTTGGATGTCAATGGCTTTTAGCTCTGTTGTCGACCACTTGAGTATTCCGAAAGAATAGGCCAAACAAGGTATTGCCCATGTACTAATCGACATGAACATCGCCTTGGCGTTCAGTTTACTCTGCACAATCTTTTTTACTCTGTCCATGAACTATTGCTTGAATGTTGTTTTCGCTTACGATGTTTTTATATCTAGACCTTGCTGTATTCCTAGGTATTTGTAGGTTCCCTCTGGATCTAGTCTCTGTATTTCCAGTTCATCTTGTACAAGCATCGCTTCTCCTGTTGTTATCTTTCCCCTTTTCACATGTAAGACCGCGCATTTATCCAGCCCCATTTCCATTCTTATCGATCTGCTGAAGGATGCTACTATTTTCAGCTGTCTTGTGAGTTGTTCTTCGTTGGTTGCTTACAGCTTCAGATCATCAATGTACAGACGGTGATTTATTTTTATGTTGTTTCTCCTTTCAATTATATATCCGTAGTTCGTGTTGTTTAGTAGCTTACTCAGAAAGTTTATCGCGAGACAAAACCAAAGGGTACTTAGTTTGTCTCCCTGAAAGATCCCTCTCTTGATACTTATTTCATCTGTTATATAGGTGCCTTCATTTGTGTTTACTCGTAGTTTCGTCTTCCATGCTACCATTAGATGTTTCAGCAGATCGATTATAGGCTTGGATACTCCGTATAGTTGTAGGGTTTTGAGGAGCCAAGAGTGTGGTATCGAGTCGAAGGCCTTCCTATAATCGATCCACGCCACGGATATATTTCGTTGTCTCTTCTCGACCTGTTTTGTTATCAAAGAGTCGACGACGAGTACTTCTTTGCATCCTTGTGTGTCTCTGCAACAACCGTTTTGTTCACGTGCCATGATGTTATATTTTTCTACATGTTTCCATAGGTGTAGTGTTAGTACTCCTGTTAATATTTTATAAATCGTTGGTAGACACGTGATTGGTCTGTAGTTCTTTGGATCATTATTTTTTGTTCCTTTAGGTAACATGTGTGTTATGCCAAGTGTGATGTGTTCAGGCATTATCGAAGGATCCACAAGTGCTTCTTGAAAAATTCTGGCCAGAGTTTTGTGCGTCGCGGTGTAGTTTTTCCACCAGTAATTTTGTATCCCATCGGGTCCTGGTGCTGACCAGTTGGTTGACTTTTTGATTGTAGTCTTAATGTCTTGTTCAGTTATAGTCACTCGCTCCATGACGTATTTTTCTGTGTCCTTTTCTGCTTCTCGGATCCAGAAAGCCTCGTCGTCATGCTGTTCTTTTCGACTCCAGATTTCCCTCCAGACCGCATGCATGTCTTCTTTCTTCGGGTATTTTTCTTCGGGTGTTTTCACTTCCAGTGAACGATAGAATTGTTTTGCGTTTTTATAGTAGAGTTGATTGTTCTGGTATCTTCTTACTCTCTCATTATATCTACGGATACGATTTCCTAAAGCCTTTGCCTTTTGTTTCAGATTGTCACATGCTGTCATTAGGTCCTGCTTAAGCTGTTCATTACGGCTTTGGATATGGAGTTCCGATGTTAGACGGGTGACCTTTCTTTGGAGCTTCCTGGTTGGTGATGGAGTGTTCAAGTAAGTATGTAATATACCAATTTTATTTCTGATTGTATTTATTTTTCTTTTCAGACGTATCTTCCATGGCGGGGGTCCGTTTTTTGTTGTTGTTGTATCTTTACTATTTTCCCTTATTTTGATTTTATTTTCTTCGCAGATAGTAAGTGCTCCCGCATATACCCAGTCAATTATCTCTTCCAGAGTGGAGTTGCCTTTGATGTTCATTTCTATTATTTCGTTGGTTTTTAGCACACTCTCCAGTATCCTCTTCGATCCATTCAACCTAGGTATTTTTGGTCTCTCCTGGGAAGTTGTGTTCCCATACATCTGCATCTGTTTCTCGAAGATTTTCATGGTGTTTTCTAGGTGGGGATTTGTTAAAATCTTCGTTTCCTCTGGTGGGTTTTCCTCGGTTTCTAGTGTGCTAATTTGGACTGCTGCCTATGGACTTAAACTTTTTTGGATAGTATCCAGCTCAACACTGGAGAATTTTTCGTTCTGGAGTATTCACCTCATATATATATATATATATATATGTGAAGCATATTTTAAAACAACAAGTGGAATCCACTAAATGCAGGATGTGCAACGTGGCCGAAGAAACTATCCAGCACCTGTCCTCAGGATGTTCCACAATAGCAGGCACGAAATATCTCAGCAGGCATGACAATATGGCTAAAGTCGTTCATCAATTACTATGCCTCCAAAAGCAACTAGTCCAACACTTCACACCACACCACATATTTAAACCACAAACTATAGTAGAGAACGAACAGCACAAAATATACTGGGATCTGGCAGTCACAACAGACAGGAGTGTGGAACACAATAGACCGGACATGGTGGTATGGGATAACAAAAAGAAGACCGTCATCATTATTGACTTTGCTGTGCCGCAAGATAACAACCTAGCGAAAAGCTATGCCGAAAAAATATCCAAATATGAGGCACTAGCACAGCAAATGAAGGACATGTGGAGGCTCAAAGCAGTGACTATAATGCCCCTAATAATAAGCGTGAATGGCCTCGTACACCGAAAGACCACTCAACATCTAAATGAACTGGACCTGCCGCACAACACCATCACGTGGATGCAGAAAGCAGTAATCCTGGGAACTGTCAGCATAGTGAGAAAAATAATATATCCCCACTAGCTCACGGAGGTACTCTTGGCGCGTGCGCCCGGGTATCACGGCTACCACGACAAGTGTGAAATTTAAAAAAAAAAAAAAAAATATATATATATATATATATATATATATATATATAAATATATATATATATATATATTTTTTTTTTTTTTTAAATTTCACACTTGTCGTGGTAGCCGTGATACCCGGGCGCACGCGCCAAGAGTACCAAGAGTATATATATATATATATATATATATATATATATATATATATATATATATATATATATATATATATATATATATATATATATATATAAACACTATACTTCAGGGAATAGAGGCTCAATTGTGATAGGAAAAAAAAAAAAATATATATATATATATATATATATATATATATATATATATATATATATATATATATATATATATATATATATATATATATTTATAAGTATGATAAGGGGTGTGGGAAAATTGATAAGTGTTATAATTTCACTCTTCTTTATTTCATTTAGTCGACGTTTCGATCCCGATGGGGACCTTCTTCAGGACTCTACAATAGCAATAGAAAACAGTCAAAACATGGCAATCACAAAACATGTAGGAATAGTACATACCGAAATACAGAGTTGTAAAAATCTTATTTGAACACAAATCAATAGCTCTCAAGAAAGCAATGAACAAGAACATCAACAATTTCAGCGAAAAAAGATCTGATACTTCGTTAGCACAAGAGTAGAAATCAATTATCATATGTAAATAAGGTAAACAGAATAATCAACAAAATGAGAGATTGTCAAAAATGTTGTCAACCAGACTTGCCACAGAATACACGCACAAGACAGATGAAACATAGAATAGCATTAAATCACACTTGGTCGCAGTAATTCACTCTCACCGAATTCAGAACAAATGCGATTATTGAAAGACTCCATGAACCGAATACAATCCCCTCTCACAGAAATAGTCCGGAACACAGAATTCATTATTACGTTATCCCTCCGACTGTAGAACTTCTGGAATTTGTCATTCCATTTGATCCATCCAATTCATTCCCACCAAACTGGTCATAATGAATCAAATAAGTATAGATGGAGCTAATATTGTTTACATCCCTTCTGTAATTCATAGAACAAGTGTGGCGTTTAATATGGTACATCTCTAAGAAACATCTTTTCTTTCCATTAACTTCACATTCAAGAATTTTGGTGGAATCATAATTCATCGGGTGATCTTTGTCCCGGGTATGGTCTGCAAGGGCACAAATCTTATTTGTATTCTTGATGTCACTCTTGTGTTGAGCAATCCTTCTCTTCAAAAGCTGAGATGTCTGACCAATATACACCTCACTACATATTGAACATGGAATACAATATACCACACCACTCATATTATCAACAGTCATCCTATCTTTCACTCGACTGTATAGTCTCTCAATTTTAAAATAGGATTTCGGAATCAATTTAATTTTTGTGGTCTTTAGGAGGTTAATTAATGCATTAGTCATACCATTTATTAGGGGAATAGAAGAGTAAATAATTCTCTCTACGTTCTCAGTGTCCACAGTGGTGGATGCGCCCCTTTCTCCATTCGTTGGCTGTCTTGAAGGAGTGGTATTGTATATTAATCTGGACAACAACCTCCTTGGGTATCCATTCTCTAGCATCAATTGTAACAATAACCTCAGATTCTGCTGCCTTAGACTTGGATGGGCAACTTTTTCGATGCGATTCTTCAATCCTAAAATCATGTTTACCTTTTGTCCATGTGGATGATTGGAAAAATAGTGTAAGTATCTCCCTGAACTTGTTGGCTTTCGGTACCAATCCAGAATCAGCCTATTTTCCAGTGTTCGAATCACCCTTGTATCCAGGAATGGGACACCATTCGCTGTTTCTTCCTCCAACGTAAACTGTATACTTTCATGTTCACTGTTAAACCTGTTTAGAACGAAAGCAACCTGGTCTTTAGGTACAGCACATATTAGATCATCAACATATTTCTTGATGAAAGGAATGTGAAAAGGAATGCTAACAAGAATGCAGTCCAGAAGGAAATCCATTACTACTTCAGCAATGGACGGACTGAAGTTGGAACCCATAGGGGAACCGAGCACCTGTTTGAAGAACCTACCATTAAAAAGAAAATAGTTAGAAGAAAACAGGAACTTAATGGCATATATGAATTCTTCTTTTGGTAGACTAGTGTGGTTTTTGATAGTATCCCACTTGTTCTCAACAGCTGAGACTGCCAACTCTACAGGAATGTTGGTGAAAAGAGATACAACGTCCAGGCTGATCAGGACATAATCAACAGGTAACTGGAAACCATTCACACATTGGGCAAAAGCAAAGGAATCTTCAATAAAATATCTACTTCTGGTGGAAGAAAGATATTTAGACAGGATGTCTGAAACAAAAACTGACAGTTTGGAAGTGGGGGTGTTGACAGATGATATTATTGGTCTCAAGGCAAGAATGGGTTTGTGGATTTTTGGTAAACCGTAGAATCTAGCGGGAACTGAATTATAAATGTACAGTAATTTACCTTGTACTTGTGTTATGTGGCCCCCACTGACCCATCGCTTAATCAATGCATTACATTTACCTTGTATTGTAATGGTTGGATCTCTGTTAGGAAGAAGTTGGTAATATTGTTCATTGAGCAAAATTGTGTTGGAGAGCTCTATGTACTGATCCTTATCCATCAATACCGTAACATTGCCTTTATCAGCCCGTAACACAAGCAATTCTTGATGTTGACTTAGGTACCTCTTACAGTGGTAAAATTCTCTCTGGAAAACATTATTAGTCCTTTTTCCAGGTTTGATGTAGTTGGTTATAATATTAGCAGCTTGGGAACGTTTGATGTTCTTCCCCTCATCTGACAGTCTATCATTAAGGTCTATAATGCCCTCTACATCTGCCAACAGGTTTTATGCAGAAGTAAGAAACAACTATGGAAGAGTAGCATATGAGGCGTTGAAGTCATGGTCTTCGTACAATATGAAACTGGCATCTTATAGAAACCGAAGAGTGTTCCTTTTGGAATGCAAAAGACAGGGTTTACTTCCCAAACATATTTCCAGCAATATGAATTATTTGTTCAGCTCAGCAAGTGATTCAGGTTCGTCCAGACAGGTTCAAGCTATGTTGGAGAAATCAAGGCGTCTCGTTCTTCAATTTGAGATCACTGTGACTGTGACCAGGATAGGAAGAATGGAGTGTGAGTCTTCCAGGTTGTGGCAGATCTTAGAGGGGTTGCTTCCACCAGAGATGCTAATTCGTTTTGAATCTTACCAGTCCAGAAGGTACAGAAGAGAATTTGCTGCTATCAAGGAGAGAAATCTGATGAAGGTGAGAGCTCTATCGGATGAACTTCTAAAGAGAGTAGAACCACAAGAAGGGTGGGTTAGGAATGTTAGTTCTGTGATTATACCAGATAGAATATTGAAATTCCTAGCACTGGGCCCCAGATTCGGCATTGATATTCCTTTGAAGGAGGTTTCCATGTCGGGACTGTTGGCAGATGTAGAGGGCATTATAGACCTTAATGATAGACTGTCAGATGAGGGGAAGAACATCAAACGTTCCCAAGCTGCTAATATTATAACCAACTACATCAAACCTGGAAAAAGGACTAATAATGTTTTCCAGAGAGAATTTTACCACTGTAAGAGGTACCTAAGTCAACATCAAGAATTGCTTGTGTTACGGGCTGATAAAGGCAATGTTACGGTATTGATGGATAAGGATCAGTACATAGAGCTCTCCAACACAATTTTGCTCAATGAACAATATTACCAACTTCTTCCTAACAGAGATCCAACCATTACAATACAAGGTAAATGTAATGCATTGATTAAGCGATGGGTCAGTGGGGGCCACATAACACAAGTACAAGGTAAATTACTGTACATTTATAATTCAGTTCCCGCTAGATTCTACGGTTTACCAAAAATCCACAAACCCATTCTTGCCTTGAGACCAATAATATCATCTGTCAACACCCCCACTTCCAAACTGTCAGTTTTTGTTTCAGACATCCTGTCTAAATATCTTTCTTCCACCAGAAGTAGATATTTTATTGAAGATTCCTTTGCTTTTGCCCAATGTGTGAATGGTTTCCAGTTACCTGTTGATTATGTCCTGATCAGCCTGGACGTTGTATCTCTTTTCACCAACATTCCTGTAGAGTTGGCAGTCTCAGCTGTTGAGAACAAGTGGGATACTATCAAAAACCACACTAGTCTACCAAAAGAAGAATTCATATATGCCATTAAGTTCCTGTTTTCTTCTAACTATTTTCTTTTTAATGGTAGGTTCTTCAAACAGGTGCTCGGTTCCCCTATGGGTTCCAACTTCAGTCCGTCCATTGCTGAAGTAGTAATGGATTTCCTTCTGGACTGCATTCTTGTTAGCATTCCTTTTCACATTCCTTTCATCAAGAAATATGTTGATGATCTAATATGTGCTGTACCTAAAGACCAGGTTGCTTTCGTTCTAAACAGGTTTAACAGTGAACATGAAAGTATACAGTTTACGTTGGAGGAAGAAACAGCGAGTGGTGTCCCATTCCTGGATACAAGGGTGATTCGAACACCGGAAAATAGGCTGATTCTGGATTGGTACCGAAAGCCAACAAGTTCAGGGAGATACTTACACTATTTTTCCAATCATCCACATGGACAAAAGGTAAACATGATTTTAGGATTGAAGAATCGCATCGAAAAAGTTGCCCATCCAAGTCTAAGGCAGCAGAATCTGAGGTTATTGTTACAATTGATGCTAGAGAATGGATACCCATAAAGGTTGCTGTCCAGATTGATATACAATACCACTCCTTCGAGACAGCCAACGAATGGAGAGAGGGGCGCATCCACCACTGTGGACACTGAGAACGTAGATAGAATTCTTTACTCTTCTATTCCCCTAATAAATGGTATGACTAATGCATTAATTAACCTCCTAAAGACCACACAAATTGAATTGATTCCGAAATCTTATTTTAAAATTGACAGACTATACAGTCGAGTGAAAGATAGGATGACTGTTGATAATATGAGTGGTGTGGTGTATTGTATTCCATGTTCAATATGTAGTGAGGTGTATATTGGTCAGACATCTCAGCTTTTGAAGAGAAGGATTGCTCAACACAAGAGCGACATCAAGAATCCAAATAAGATTTGTGCCCTAGCAGACCATACCCGGGACAAAGATCACCCAATGGATTATGATTCCACCAAAATTCTTGAATGTGCAGTTAGTGGAAAGAAAAGATGTTTCTTAGAGATGTACCATATTAAACGCCACACTTGTTCTATGAATTACAGAAGGGATGTAAACAATATTAGCTCCATCTATACTTATTTGATTCATTATGACCAGTTTGGTGGCAGTGAATTGGATGGATCAAATGGAATGAATATTTCCACAAGTTCTACAGTCGGGATAACGTAATAGTGAAATCTATGTTCCGGACTATTTCTGTGAGAGGGGATTGGATTCGGTTCATGGAGTCTTTCAATAATCGCATTTGTTCTGAGTTCGGTGAGAGTGAATTACTGCGACCAAGTGTGATTTAATGCTATTCTATGTTTCATTTGTCATGTGCGTGTATTCTGTGGCAAGTCTGGTTGACAACATTTTTGACAACCTCTCATTTTGTTGATTATTCTGTTTACCTTATTTACATATGATAATTGATTTCTACTCTTGTGCTAACGAAATATCAGATCTTTTTTCGCTAAATTTGTTGATGTTCTTGTTCATTGCTTTCTTGAGAGCTATTGATTAGTGTTCAAATAAGATCTTTACAACTCTGTATTTCGGTATGTACTATTTTTACATGTTTTGTGATTGCCATGTTTTTGACTGTTTTCTATTGCTATTGTAGAGTCCTGAAGAAGGTCCCCATCGGGATCGAAACGTCGACTAAATGAAATAAAGAAGAGTGAAATTATAACACTTATCAATTTTCCCACACCCCTTATCATACTTATGACTATATATATCTATATATATATATATATATATATATATATATATATATATATATATATATATATATATATATATATATATATATATATATATATATATATATATATATATATATATATATATATATATATATATATATATATATATATATATATATAAACTTCAAACTTATTTTTAAGAGTCTTTAGTGTATAACTGTGAACTATTGATAAGGGTCAAACGACTCGATTATTTTGGAGAATAAAAGAAAACTCTTTATTCCTTGCCAAGCTTTCGAATTTATTTAATTCTTCTTCAGGGCTTCTGAAATACAATACAAATCCTCCACATATTCAGATTAACAATAACTTCGTTAATAATTCACTTACAGAATGTGAGGTTATGTTTAGGAAACTTGCAAAACTACAAAACATTTGTCTTAATTCAATTCACATTGATCCTTTGGACATTAAAACGACAATAATTTTCTTCAATTTGAAACGTCAACAAAATAAAAACATTTTTTTCACAACCAAAATATATTACTTAAAATATTTAATTTATTTATTTTTTCTCCTTTGTGTCAACTGGCTAGATAGGTATATTGTTTTGTTTGTTTTTGACACTTTCGTAATCTGCCTTCTTCCTTCCACTCGTCAACTGGACCATCGAAAAAGTATATGTTTTCTTCCGATTTTTCTAACAAATATCCATATATAGCACTCAACTTATTTGTGTCTGTTTTTTTGTTAATAATATTTTCCTGTTCATTTATCTCTATCATTTCCAATATCAACCTTTTTTTGTAATTTTCCGTAATAAAATGTAATAAAATAAATTTCGAAAAAGCAAAGGTGTTAAAAACGGAAAAAAATTACAAAAAAAGGTTGATATTGGAAATGATAGAGATAAATAAACAGGAAAATATTATTAACAAAAAAACAGACACAAATAAGTTGAGCGCTATATATGGATATTTGTTAGAAAAATCGGAAGAAAACATATACTTTTTCGATGGTCCAGTTGACGAGTGAAAGGAAGAAGGCAGATTACGAAAGTGTCAAAAACAAACAAAACAATATACCTATCTAGCCAGTTGACACAAAGGAGAAAAAATAAATAAATTAAATATTTTAAGTAATATATTTTGGTTGTGAAAAAAATGTTTTTATTTTGTTGACGTTTCAAATTGAAGAAAATTATTGTCGTTTTAATGTCCAAAGGATCAATGTGAATTGAATTAAGACAAATGTTTTGTAGTTTTGCAAGTTTCCTAAACATAACCTCACATTCTGTAAGTGAATTATTAACGAAGTTATTGTTAAACTGAATATGTGAAGGATTTGTATTGTATTTCAGAAGCCCTGAAGAAGAATTAAATAAATTCGAAAGCTTGGCAAGGAATGAAGAGTTTTCTTTTATTCTCCAAAATAATCGAGTCGTTTGACCCTTATCAATAGTTCACAGTTATATATATATATATATATATATATATATATATATATATATATATATATATATATATATATATACAGGGTGGCCACTTTTTCAATGGGATTGTATTGGTAACTTTTAAACCATAAGAGTTAGAAGGTCGGCCAAATGGAGAAAAAGTTGCATGCATAGAAGCATTATCAAGCAGTTCAAACAAATCGAGATTATCAGGGCCGGTTATTGAGATATCATAAAAAAAGTAAATTCTGTCATTTTGATTTTTCTTTTTTTTCCACTTTATATCAAATATTATCAAAAAATGCTACAGGAATTTTCTATTAGAAAGTAAATTGTTCTTAATTTGACGTAATCAGATTTCGTATTCAACATTTCGTGCTCTCTGGGCCACCCTCAACCTCATTTTTTTCAATACGGACCTGTATATTTTATGACACTTTTCGAAATAACTTTTAACGCTGAATTCAACGATATGTCATACAATGTCATTCAAAGTTTATTTTCAGGTGATTTTGACCCTTATCCAAATTTCTTTGGGTCGGATCTGTAGTGAATGCAATTTATCAAAAACTGTTGTTAATAAAATAGTCAAGAGACGCGAATACAATGATTTTAAATTTGAAGACCAAGCCTTCAAAACTTATATCGTAATGATATCAAAATAAAGTTCGATTCTGGAACAAATGACAAATCCAATAGTGATTTCTCGCGAGAAGATTGAGAATGTTTTGGAAGGTATTCAAGAAGACGAAATAAGCAAATGTATAAGAAGTATAGGTTCCAGAACCGTTAAGTGCATTTTACAAAATGGTGGACATTTCGAACACTTACTTCATTCATTTTCATTTACTTTCGAATAATCATTCGAATTTTCTTTCATTACATGATAATTCGTTCAATTATTATGAATTGAAATATGTAAATAATTATCACTTGTTTCTTGATTTGATTCTGATATGTTCCATTTAGTTCAAGATGAGTAAGTTGATTTTTTCATCGAAATGTATTGCTTGTTGTTAATTAAACTAAAGGTACCGAAATGTAATACAGATCCGACCCAAAGAAATTTGGATAAGGGTCAAAATCACCTGAAAATCAACTTTGAATGACATTGTATGATATATCGTTGAATTCAGCGTCAAAAGTTATTTCGAAAAGTGTCATAAAATATACAGGTCCGTATTGAAAAAAATGAAGTTGAGGGTGGCCCAGAGAGCACGAAACATTGGATACGAAATCTGATTGCGTCAAATTGTGAAAAATTTACTGTCGAATAAAAAATTACCGTAACATTTATTGATAATATTTGAAATAAAGTGGGAAAAAAAGAAAAATCAAAATGACAGAATTTACTTTTCTTATGATATCTCAATAACCGGCCCTGATAATCTCGATTTGTTTGAACTGCTTGATGATGCTTCTATGCATGCAACTTTTTCTCCATTTGACCGACCTTCTAACTCTTATGGACCAAAGTCTTAATTACTTTTACAAGCATAAAATTAACAGTTCGATTTTCTATTCGAAATGATATCAAATATTGCAATATTGCAAATATTGCAATTTTATTCCAAGTTCAATAAAGCAATGTCCGCTTTTGAAAAAATCCACCTATAACGAAATGATATAGGTATAGGGTAAGAATTGAAACATAATTACACGTGAACTGACGATTCAAATTTTCAGTACCTATACAGGGTGTCCCGAGAAGAATGCGACAAACGAATACCATGAATTAAAGTCATCAAGGAGGACCCGTATCAAGAGGTTTCAATCGCCTGAGTGCCTTCTTTTGGGATATACAGGGTGATGTTCATCTTATGAGTGAAATTTCACTGTTGAATAACTCTTTAACTAATCGGTCGATTAGTTAAAGAGTTACAGTGAAATTTCAACATATTCAACAGTGAATAATTTCAAATTCAGAAGTTTTGTCACCGTTTACTATCGCCTTCCTTCAATATTTCTGAATTCGAGTAAATCAGATACGGACTAGGAAAATTTCAGACTTTTTTCATTTTCATGAATATTGGACGTGAACGTGTACGTGAACATTATGATGTTTTTCCGTTTTCGGAACCACAGAGAATCAATTCATTATAAAAATTCTAAATCTCGGCTTGGCACGGTCATACAGGGTGATCAATTAACATTCCCTTATGAGTGAAATTTTGTTAGTTCAATAACTCTTCAAGAAATCCACCGAATAATTTCAATTTTTCAAGTTTTGTCACCCTTTACTATCGCCTTCCTTCAATATTTCTGAAATCGAGTAAATCAGAACCGGACTAGGAAAATTTAAGACCTTTTCTATTTTCTTGAATATTGAATCACCCTGTATGTTGATATCATGATTTTTTTTCGTTTTCGTAATAACGAAGAATAAATTCATAATAAAAATTTCAAATCTCTGCTTGGCGCCATTATTCAGGGTGATCAATAAACATTTCTTCATGAAAGAAATTTCATGGTTCAAGATATTTTGAATTTATCGGTAGGATTATCTCGAAAATTGAAGTTGTTTCACCCTTCACGAATGTCTCACCTGAATTTTCCTCAAATTATTTAGGCAAACTTTCAATCAACAAGCTGGATAAAGAATAGAACAAAAACAGCTAATAAATTGAAAATATTTGATCTTGAAAACAATTAATCAAAAATAAAATATTTTCAGTTCAGCAGATATTGTTCAAAATGATATTCCTCCACTTTAATGCATTTTTGAGCACGTTGATATGATATAGTTGTTTCACAGATTTCGCTATCTTATTCGGTTGAATCGGTTGTACTTCTTTCATGAGGGAATGTTTATTGGTCACCCTGTATGACGGTAGCAAGCTGAGTTTTAGAATGTTGATCATGCATTAATTGGTTGTGGTCTCGTTTGAGGTTAGGAAAACGAAAGAAAATATGATATTGACGTACAGAGTGATCCAATATTCAAGAAAATAGAAAAAGTCTAAAATTCTGTAGGTCCGGATCTGATTTATTCGATTTCAGAAATATTGAAGAAAGGCGATAGTAAAGAGCGACAAAACTTCAAAAATTGAAATTATTCGGTGGATTTATTGAAGAGTTATTGAACTGAAAAAATTTCATTCATAAGGGAATGCTTATTGATCACCCTGCATGACCGTGCCAAGCAGAGATTCGGAATTTTTATAATGAATTGATTCTTTGTGGTTCCGAAAATGGGAAAAAATCATAATGTTCACGTACAGGGTGATCCAATATTCACGAAAATAGGAAAGATCTGAATTTTTCCTAGTCCGGATCTGATTTACTCGAATTCAGAAATACTGAAGGAAGGCGATTGGAAAGGGTGACAAAACCTCAAAATTCGAAATTATTCGGTCGATTAGTTGAAGAGTTATTCAACAGTGAAATTACACTCATAAGCTGAACATCACCCTGTATATCCCCAACGAAGGCACTCAGGCGATTGAAACATCTTGATACGGGTCCTCCATGATGACCTTAATTCATGGTATTCGTTTGTCGCATTCTTCCCGGGACACCCTGTATAGATATATTCTCAAAATTTTCCGATTAAAACGAAATTGATATGATTATTTCACCGAGTAAGCAGGGGATTTCACGGAATCCTTCAACCTAATGCCAGTCACAACTGTGATAGGTGTTGCCCGTGATTCTGATAATATATTTGGTGTGTTGAAGACGTATAATCATGAGTAATTGAAAAACACGTGAATTTCTTAATTAGACATTATCAAAATATAGCAACAAGTTTTTGTTCGATATTTGTTTCACAAAAATAAAACAAACCAAACTTCTTAAAAACTGTAGGTACAGTTACATCACAATACCTATACAGGATGGTTCACGTGAGCGAATGACAGTTTTTTGTGATATATTCCAAAGAATAAGTAAAAAAATTTTGCTGAAAAGCAAAATTGAAAAGCGAACCATTATCATTATACTCGTAGTATTTTTTACGGGCTATCCAAACTATCGAACGAAAGCCTGAGAAGTTATCAAGGAAAAACCGTTATTCCGAACAAAAATTCACAAATTCATCTAGTTTTCTGAATGAAATGTTATAGTTATATTTATTTGAATTTTGTCGGAAATAGAAAATTTTCCCTTGTCAAATATACTCCATGAAATATTCCTATAGTTTTGAATGATCAATCGATTCCCAATTCGAATATTTATATTCAATGTTAGTTCTATATTCATTTCAAGCAATTCCATCCAAATCACACTGAGGAAATTTGAATTCTAATTCGGAAAATAAATGCGTCTCTATGGTTTACTAAATACTTAATTGTTAAATTTCAGACTTTTCGATTATAAAATGAACTTCAAATTTTGGCAACTAACTACTAATTTTACCAAAAGAATATAAATATACAAGGTGTCCCGGAAAGAATGCGACAAACGAATACCAAGAATCAAGGTCATCATGGAGGACTCGTATCAAGATGTTTCAATCGCCTAAGAGCCTTCGTTTGGGATATGCAGGGTGATATTCATCTTTTTGGTGAAATTTCACTGTTGAATAACTCTAACTAATCAACCGAATTATTTAAAATTTTGAAGTATTGTCCCCCTTTACTATCGCCTTTCTGCAATATTTCTGAATTCGCGTGAATCAGATCCGAACTAGGAAAATTTCAGAATTTTTCCTATTTTCGTGAATATTGGATCACCCTGTACGTGATTTTTTTCCGTTTTCGTAATCAAGAAGAATTAACTCATTATGAAATTTCTAAATATCTACTTGGCACGGTCATACAGGGTGATCAATAAACATCACCTCGTGAGTGCAATTATTTTAGTTCAATAACTCTTCAATAAATCCACCGAATAATTTCAAGTTTTGAAGTTTTGTCACATTTTACTATCGGCTTCCTTCAATAATTCTGAAATCGAAAATATCAGGTCCGGACTAGAAAACTTTTAGACTTTTTCTATTTTCGTGAATATTGGATCACCCTGAAAGTCAATATCATAATTTTTGCCGTTTTTGCAACCAAAGAGAATTAATTCATAATCAAAATTCTAAAACTCTGCTTGCCACCGTCATACAGATGACCAATAAACATTTCCTATGAAAGAAATTTCATACTTCGATGAATCTTGAATTTATCAGTAGAATTATTTTGAAGATTGCAGTTTTTTCACTCTTCGCGAATGCCTTCCTTCAACAATTCTGAAATCGACTTTTTTCATTTTCACTGTACGTGAACATTATAATTTTTTCCGTTTAAGTAACCACAAAAAGTTGATTCATTATAAAATTTTAAATCTCCGGCTTGGTACCGTCATACAGGATGATCAATAAATCATTTCCCTATGAGTGGAATTTTGCAGTTCGCTATTCACTAGGAATGGAATCAACAGTTCGCGTTGTTTTGACGTATGGGCTCAGGATGATCCAAAATCAGTAATTCAAATTCCCAAGTTAAGTCTCCGATAAATGTTTGGTGCGGTATCTACAACAATCGTTTGATTTGCCCTAATATTTTTGAAAATAGGTGAACAGGAAATATTTTTGAAAATTTTTAGGAACATAATTCAATAATGGAAACATTGTGGTAGCAACATGATGGAGCTAATGCGCACTAACCAAAAAAATTGCGCGAATATTTTTGACTGAGACTTTCGGAAACAGATGGATTGGCAGAATGGAAATTTGGCTTGGACTCGTCGATCCCTTCATCTGACACCCTTGGATTATTTATTATGGGAAGGTCTATGCGGTACAGACTGACAGTAATGAGCAACTGCTACAAAGAATTATTGATGTTTGCGATATTGAATTTCAACCGAATACGATAGCGAAATCTGTGAAACAACTATATCCACGTGCTCAAAAATGTATTGAAATGGAACAATACCATTTTGAACATTACCTGCTGAAATATTTTATTTCTAAAATAATTTTTCATTTTATTTTCTTAAATAATTTGAGGAAAATTCAGGTAAAACATTCGTGAAGGGTGAAAAAACTGCATTTTCAGAAAAATTTCATCGAAAAATTCAAGATTTATCGAACTATGAAATTTCTTTCATAAGGGAATGTTTATTGGTCACCCTGTATGACGGTGGCAAGCAGAATTTTAGAATTTTGATTATGAATTGATTCTTTGTGGTAACAAAAACGGAAAAAATTATGATATTGACTTATTGACTATTCACGAAAATAGAAAAAGTCTAAAATTTTCCTAGTCCGGACCTGATTTTTTCGATTTCAGAATTATTGAAGGAAGCCGATAGTAAAATGTGACAAAACTTCAAAACTTGAAATAATCGGTGGATTTATTGAAGATCTATTGAACTAAAATAATTGCACTCTTGAGGTAATGTTTATTGATCACCCTGTATGACCGTGCCAAGTAGAGATTCAGAATTTTCATAATGAATTAATTCTTTGTGGTTACGAAAACGATGAAAAATCATAATGTGTACGTACAGAATGATCCAATATTCACGAAAATAGGAAAAGTCTGAAATTTTCCTAGTCCGGATCTGATATACTCGAATTCAGAAATATTGCAGAAAGGCGACAGTAACGGGTGACAAAACTTAAAAATTTGAAGTTATTTGATCGATTAGTTAAAGAGATATTCAACAGTTGCACAAACAATGTTGTTGGTATTTCGTGTATGAAATTCGCGTTTTATGGCGTATTCTGAAGAATTTTTGGTATCGATCTGCGGTCTCGTCCAAAAATCAACATTCTCGTGTATTTACAATTGAAAAAAAACACCCATTTGACACACTTAATACAAAAATATCTATTCAATAATGTAATGTAGTGAACTGATGAGGAAAGATGAAACATTATCTTCGCAAGACTGTTAGAATTGTTACTCTTGATGTAGATCTTGGACATTTTTACTGCATTTATAATTTTGAGATTCATCCGAAAATGTCTCAATATTTCATGACAAATCAAAATATTCTAAATAGTCTGAAAACACTTCAAATCTGTCAGAACTGAATATATTAAAAAAAGAAAATGAAATAAAACACTTTACTTGACATTTCTTAACGACGTTGACTAACGTCAAATCGAATGTTTTTTTATATTATCTTTTATTGATATTAAAGTTATGTTTCACCAAGCGAAATGCGATAATAAAGTTATGTTTCACCGAGCGATTTGCAAGGAACCAATTTCGATTATCAAAAACTAAATACTGAAATGAAGAATAGCGAAAAAATAGTTAATTTTGAGTTTCAATTCAGAATTTTGGACATTTAGATCTCGTGTTTATATAGGTGAATTATTTCTGAATTTTTCTTATTCTCGGAACACCTTGATTAGTGCTATCAGTGATACTTCTTTATAATTAACAAGCAAATCCAAGAAGCCTTACTCGGATTTGAACATTATTGAATATTCACTCAAACTTGTACGACGCCTACATGCTTCAGTATCATCCAAATCTTTACTTTGAAAAATTCTTAATGAATTTAAAAACATCTCTATTTTATTTCAACGAGGATGCAAAAATTATTTGTTCCTATGTTGAGGAGCACGAAATGAATGAAATATCAAATGACTATCTTTCGGTACTGAAAAGACAATAATTCTCCTCGATGCGAGACGATTAGGTACAAATGGAAAATAGAAAAAATTTTAAAAATGTTCAGAAATGAGTTTTGACAGCGAAATATTTCTTCACCACTAATTGAGAATTCACTGAACAGATAGCTCTATCATTTCGCCACAGTGTCTGTAATTTTCGAATTTTGTGCCGGAATGATCTCAAACTATAGAGTTTGACTGAAAGTTAGGTAACGAATACCTATGTCCCCTTATTCGGTTCTCTCCATTCGTACGGTCCTAAACATGATACCTGACTTACGAAAAATGCTAGAATCTTGAAATTTTTTTGGTTCGAATCTATAATACCGCGATTGAATTTGTGCAAAATCTGAAAAGAGGATCCGAGAATATGGCCGTTAAAATTGTGTGTGTCTATTGATTTTGAAACTGCAGGTTCGAACGAGAGGAAAAGTGGCAATAAGAAGTTTCGTGCTGAATTACATGTTGATCATTCGATTAGAAAAGAGGAAGAATATCGAAAAAAATGCTTCAATTCACACAAGTAAGTAAGATCTCCCCCTTCCTATGTTTCGCAACAATTCGCACAAAATCTTGAAAATTTTTATCCAGTGACCAGCAATTCATGCTGATTCATATTGATTCATGAATCAATAATTCAAATTTAATGAAATAGGTGGGTGAAATATACTCTTAAAATATAATTCATGAATGATAGACCAAAATTTTATGGGACCGAGATGTCTGCGGAGCCTCTAAAGACTCCGCGCTCCTAGGCCCTGCTCACTTAGTCCGTTCAGGCGGTGCGGCCCTGGATCCAATTCTAAGACGAAAGATATCAGTCAATTTACGTAGCTGTAATAGATAAAACGGATATCCTAAAAAACGTGAGATAATCCAGGCTTCCTAACATACGTGGGATATATACCGGGCTTCTTATCATACGTGAAATGAACTGGGCTTCCTATCATACGTGGAATATATCACTATATACGGACATCGCATTGGTCCCTCTGGTGACAACCATGATGAACTAATGGTGTATAAATCGAGATAAAAAACCAACTTACGAAGCCCGATGGAAAAATGCGAAACAACTACCGATGGAATCAGCTAGCCAAGATAGACTCATATATGCAATAAAATTTAGGAAGCCCGATTCGGGCTTCCTAAAACTTCAGCGGGCTTGGTATGATCCGTGCAATAAGATCTTTGAGAACAATGGTTACCCTAGGATGTTTTTGAACAGATGTCGGCATTCTCTAACTTCTGACCAAGTCGACGAGTTCCCACAAATAAGAACATCGACATTAGTCGAACCTGCCACACATGACAAATATGTAAGCCTGCCCCTCATTCCACCATTAACAGGTAAATTGACCAAAATTCTAAAAGAAATTGAGAACATAAAAATTGCGAAGTACAATCCTTTAGTAGTAGGCGTTCTTTTCAGCCAAACTAAAGATAGGATCCACACCATGTCTAGATCTGACGTGGTTTATCGCATTCCATGTGAGAACTGTGAGTCTGTGTATGTTGGACAGACATCACAATGTTTGAAAAGACGTATCTCAATACATAAGAGTGACGCCAGATTACGACCTGATAGATGTGCATTAGCTAGCCATTCGTCCTCTCTAGACCACCATTTTAAGTTTGATGAAGTTGAAATATTATGTACCAATTCTAACTATAATAAAAGAAGTTTCCTTGAAATGTGTTTTATAAATGAAAATGAAAATAATATAAATAAGAAGACTGACTTGAAGAATTTAAGTGTTGTATATAGTTATTTGTTATCCTTAGATCGTAGGCCATCTAGACAAACATGACTTTATGTCACTTTGTGAATTGTTGTTTTCTCTGTGTTCCCCTGTTCTGTGAGTTTTAACCTTTAAAATTGACATATGCATTACGGCAACGTTTCTGATATTTCTACGATTATTGTATTTTTATTGAATTTTATGAGTAGAAGACCAATTATAGCTGCACTTATCATCTTAAATAACACTGTCCAGTCAGATGTAAGCATAGATTGCTGTTTTTACAACTTTGTAATTTGTGTAATTTTTTTAGCATCCTGAAGAAGAAACGCATATTGTTTCGAAATATAGATGAATAGACTATAGACTGTTGATCTTTTCTAAATTGCCTAGATACCCAACCACACCTCCTTACTTTATTCGGCAAATAATTTATCTCACTGAATTATACAGAAATGGGTTTCTTTGATGACGTAGGTTTAGCGTATGGTAGAACTGCGTCTAAACAGATGAGACTATGGGCTCATTTGAACACCAAATTGGCGAAGTTGGCTTGTAGAAGAAACTTCTTGCTCCATTGCAGAACGACCGGTATTTTACCCAGACATATCGTCCAGAACATCAAATGTTTGACCAACCTCTTATCAGATGATGCCGAAAACAACAGAAAGGTTAGTCTTTTTAACAAAAAAATATCTACCAGAATTCTTAACATGGAGATTTCCTTCACCATAAAGAAAATCAATAATTTTTCTTCCACTTTGGAATACCTGAAAACTGAATTGTTGGTACTCGTTCCAACTAACATCCTTGAACGATTTTACATTTCACAGAACCGATCATACAAGAAAGTATTTTCCAACAACAAGAAGCTTCTTGAAAAGAAGTTCCTTGCACTAAAAAAACGAAAAATCCAGTCCATCCAAATCAGAGATGAATGGCTTTGCAATCTCACTACTACACAGATTCCCACAGAAGTTAAGGTTATCTTGAGTCTGGGACCTCCATTTGGTGTGGCTCCCCTTCCTGTTAAAGACATACCTATCAAGAATATTGTGGCAGATGTAGAGAACATAATCAACTTGGCTCCTATCACCAGGCAGAATATCTTGAGGGCTAAATGCACTAATGCTATTACCAACTTCGTGCACAATTCAAAGATGACACATGACTTTGAACACTACCTTTTGACCAATGCTAGAAGATTTGTCAAGACACACGATGACTTGGTTATCACTCCTGCTGACAAAGGTAACATCACAGTAATACTTTCCACAGAACAGTATGAACAGAAAATGAACCAGCTTCTACAAGACTCGTCAGTTTACAAACAATTAAGGAGAGACCCTACCAATGAATTTCAATGTAAAAACAACAAAATTGTCAAACAACTGAAAGACAAAGGTTTTATTGATGCTTCCATGGCCAGAAAATTAACCACCTATAAAGCGATTCCACCAAGAATATATGGACTTCCTAAAGTACACAAAGCAGACATCCCATTGAGGCCCATCGTCTCCACAATTGGCTCAGCGTCAGTTGAACTCAGTCAATTTATGACACAGATTCTCACAGAAGCATTCTCAGATTTCCATGATTATACCATAGCTGACTCTTTCCAATTTGCTTCCAAAATTAATAACTTTATATTACCCCAAGGGTATAAACTCATTTCCTTAGATGCTGTCAGTTTATTCACGAATATTTCACTAGAGCTAGTTATACAAATTATCCAACAGGAATGGTCCAGAGTAAGTCAGGTCACAACCATAGATATATCTCTTTTTATAATAATCATAAAGTTTTTGTTTGAGTCCAGCTATTTTGTTTTCAAGGGTTCCTTCATTTCACAAATCTTTGGCTGTGCAATGGGGAGTAAAATCAGTCCCATTTTGGCTAATATAGTCATGTCAGTGCTTTTGAAATATTGCATTCCTCTACTGCCCTTCCAGGTGCCGATTACCTATCAATATGTTGATGACCTTCTCCTTGCTATTCCCGAAGACAGGACTGCTACGACTTTGGCAGTTTTCAATAACTACGACCCACACATTAAGTTTACTGCAGAAGAAGAAACTGAAAATGGTGTCCCATTCCTTGACACCAAAGCTATCAGGTGTGCAGGTAACATTGTAAAATTGGATTGGTACCAAAAACCGACCTCTTCAGGTCGCTATATACATTATAGTTCCAACCATTCTTGGGCTATGAAAACTAACTTAATTAAAGGTATGTTTCGTAGAATTAAGAAAATCTGCCATCCAGACTTTCTTCATAACAGTGAAGAAAAGTTGCTTAAGATCTTTGAGAACAATGGTTACCCTAGGATGTTTTTGAACAGATGTCGGCATTCTCTAACTTCTGACCAAGTCGACGAGTTCCCACAAATAAGAACATCGACATTAGTCGAACCTGCCACACATGACAAATATGTAAGCCTGCCCCTCATTCCACCATTAACAGGTAAATTGACCAAAATTCTAAAAGAAATTGAGAACATAAAAATTGCGAAGTACAATCCTTTAGTAGTAGGCGTTCTTTTCAGCCAAACTAAAGATAGGATCCACACCATGTCTAGATCTGACGTGGTTTATCGCATTCCATGTGAGAACTGTGAGTCTGTGTATGTTGGACAGACATCACAATGTTTGAAAAGACGTATCTCAATACATAAGAGTGACGCCAGATTACGACCTGATAGATGTGCATTAGCTAGCCATTCGTCCTCTCTAGACCACCATTTTAAGTTTGATGAAGTTGAAATATTATGTACCAATTCTAACTATAATAAAAGAAGTTTCCTTGAAATGTGTTTTATAAATGAAAATGAAAATAATATAAATAAGAAGACTGACTTGAAGAATTTAAGTGTTGTATATAGTTATTTGTTATCCTTAGATCGTAGGCCATCTAGACAAACATGACTTTATGTCACTTTGTGAATTGTTGTTTTCTCTGTGTTCCCCTGTTCTGTGAGTTTTAACCTTTAAAATTGACATATGCATTACGGCAACGTTTCTGATATTTCTACGATTATTGTATTTTTATTGAATTTTATGAGTAGAAGACCAATTATAGCTGCACTTATCATCTTAAATAACACTGTCCAGTCAGATGTAAGCATAGATTGCTGTTTTTACAACTTTGTAATTTGTGTAATTTTTTTAGCATCCTGAAGAAGAAACGCATATTGTTTCGAAATATAGATGAATAGACTATAGACTGTTGATCTTTTCTAAATTGCCTAGATACCCAACCACACCGCCTTACTTTATTCGGCAAATAATTTATCTCACTGTATATATATATATATATATATATATATATATATATATTTTTTTTTGTTCCCATTATTATTAGTTATAGTGATTCAATGTGGGTTTCCATTTTGAAATAGTTGATCAACTTTAATAAATAAAAGTGATTTTTGCAAGATCTATCGCATTTCATAATTTCATTATTGATGTGGCTCTACACAATGCTAAAAATCAAGTAAGTCGATAGAATTCAAGTACTTGATAAATGAATACTTGACTTGAGATTGAAAAACTACTACTTGACTTGAGCTTGACTTGATTTCGAGTCAAGCCAAGCCAAGTCGCTTGAATATCAAGTCAAGCCGTGAATCTGAATCTCAAAACCGTCGATATAGGTACATACCTTGTCCTAATCCTAGTAGTCCGTAAATCCCTATATATTTGTTTCTTACTGATGTATTCTCTGCCGAATCATCATTTGACCATTTTGATAGCCAGAAGCTGGAAGCCACTCCAAATGTTTGATAGATTAAATTGAATATAAGAATCCCAAAGCAAAGAAGAGGGCCTATGGAAATAATATAATTTTTGTATACTTGAAAGCTCACTCTGCCTATTTCAATCTTTTCAGTTTCGGTTAGTTGTCCGGAATTATTTTCAAAACTAGGCCTGACTCTGAAACTGTTGTTACGGCTGGATTTGTCTGATTTTATGACCAAATCTGAGTAATGACTAGTTTCTTTTTCGCTAACCTCTAATTCAGTATTGTTGACGAATTCCGTTGAATCTCTTGTAGCATTAATCAACTCTGGAAAAAAAGTTATATATCAATATATGAACTCGAGAAGCAAAATAACTATCGAAACGACGAAAAAATCTGGTATAGAGGAAGTAAGTCAAAAGCCATGGAATTTATTACCATCACTGCTCGTAATATTTGAAAATATACTTTACCAATGTATTGACTTTAATTGGATCCATAATGAAGAGATAATTCTCAATACTAAGAGTAATAAAATGTCGATGACTAATTTATAATAACAAATTTAAAAAAATGTACCTCATTCGATTTTTCGATTTATTATTATTTGAACTGGGGTCGTTGTGGCTTGGTAAGCCTTCCGGGAAATGCGACCATGTAGATCTTTTGTTCTCTACCCTACTCACCGTTATTTTGGCAAATACCAAAGAGCTTTTATGATTTTTATGACCTACCCA
This sequence comes from Harmonia axyridis, assembly GCF_914767665.1. Lineage (NCBI taxonomy): Eukaryota > Metazoa > Arthropoda > Insecta > Coleoptera > Coccinellidae > Harmonia > Harmonia axyridis. The sequence goes on from NC_059505.1 coordinate 19,489,830, forward strand.
ACCCGCAAAGAATGCAGTATTCTGAGAAAATATTCATTCCAAATAATGACATTAACAACATCTGGTAGGAAAGATATTTAACCTCGTTTCTGTCGTTGTGCCTACTGGAATATTTCTTTGAGCAAGTATCAGAGCAATGAGAATTTCAATGAAAATATGAATTTCACCATGAAAGAATCCTAATGGAACTTTTTTGCGTATCAATTTCTCAAACCTCATACGTGGTAATTCTTATTATTTTAATTTTCTCTGTCGTTTACCTAACCCATGTAAATAATAATATTTTTGTTCAATCGACTATTGGCCAACGCGATACTAAACTAATAAAATTTTGAGATTTTATTCTTTACGACAACTCTATACCTGCTTCTGTGTATTTTGTTCGAACAAGTACTTCATTCATTTCAACTATAGTATAAAACGAAGAACTAACTGTCACATAAGTGGATACATAAGTTTTTTTGTCCGATCAGAAAATATTTTACCGATTTGTGTTTCTTTTCCAGAAATTCCTCATTTTCCTAAAAGTTCTTTTCCAAATAACCTCAAATATTGCCAAAATCTTGCAATCACTGACAATGATTTACAAGATACCCAATGAAATATAACCAAAAACAAAATTATTTCAACGTCAGTGTTCGAGGCACTAGATACAAGATACGTTTCGAAATTGAATCTGAAAGACTCATAAAAAAATACGTTTCGCGGAAATTTTTCGAAAATCCTTTTATTTAACGATACCTATACATGATATATAAGGTTGAAGTTTAAAAGTACGATTTCAAGTAACAAAAATTATTATAATAATTAAATTTGATTTCAATCGTAACTTTAAGAATTAGAATAAATCAATTCGATTCAAGATTATCAAATTTTTTGATTTTTTTTTTATTTTCTTTCAACAATTGAACATATGCTTTCATAGTCCCTCATTACAAAATCATTCTGAATGATTTAATTGATTGAGAATACAAGATACGTAAAAATTCTTTATAAAATAAAGTTCATAAAAAAATGATTCTGTTATGTGAAATGAATATCTATAAATCTGAAATATTCTGCCACTTCAATTTGTCAATGAAATTCCAGTTACACATATTTTTTTCCGCTAAATAGAATAAATGTGTATGTGAGATAATGGTAGGTATATTTTCAACTGAAGATTCTACACCACTCGTTTTACCATCTGTTTTAAATGATGTACCCTTCGGAAATTCCATCACATTTCGTAATTATTTTCAATCGACATTCACCAAAGAAGTTTTATGAACAATGAATTGATTCATCGGAACAGTCTAAGTATCCCAATTCCCAACCGTCTCGGTGAGATTTCTGAATCTTATAAAATCTTCCTACTAAAAATTTCATGCAAATGCGAAAAATCTAAAAAAGTTGATTTCTACTAAATCTGGTCACAATGGTACGAATCTTCAGTTATTGGTTCGTGGAATAAATTTTCGACATCTTATGATGTTTCATGAGATAAGAGAAAAAAAACTCATTCAGAAATTTTGTGTGTAGGCATCTTAATTTCGGGATTCTAAAAATACAAGCCCGAATGAAATAAACCTGTTTCGCATCTCGGTGAAACTTCAGTCTTCAGATAGAAAAAATCCTAAAAGAATTTGTGATCTCGGGTCTACCAATAACAAAGAAGGGTAATAAAATTGTCAAAAGTGCTGACAGGCAACAGAAACAGCGGACAGCTGTATTTACATCTGAAATGCAGTTGAAATATTTTTACCTTTACCGAATTGAAGATAGAAACTCGTCAAGATGGAAATTCTTCGGAGTAATAATGAAGAAATTGAACAATTTATCATATTCATCAATATATTATGTCTAAATCATTCTTATTTTTGAAATCCTAAACGTAGAATCACATCAAAATATGAATTGGATGAGCAATTTAGGACTTCAAAAATTTCATCAAAGGTTGTTTGAAATGTAAGGGTCAACACTGTAAAAAAATTTCAGATTATATATTTATTTCTATGAAAACACAGAACTATTTTCAGACTTAATTTCATGAATAATATTTTAATAAAAATACTAGCAAGACATCTATTATTCATATATAATCAAATATTTCATTTTTGGAATCGCAAAATGTTCAAAAATATATTATTTCAAGATATCAAAATAACTTCATTGATATATGAAAATAAATTTCATAAAGAAAAACTGAAAAGGTAGAATATAGGTATTATATTTCTTCGTATAATCATGCAATCATGCAAATATTAAATTTCTTATTGATATTTTTTGATTAGAAACATGAAACATGTCGTCCCTATTGAAAAAAAGAGAATTGTACTTTCTCCATTACCTTCAAGATTTGTTATGAAATGTAAAATTTCAAAATCTTGATAACAATGATTTAAAATTCAATTTCTTATTCCTCTTTTTCGAAACAAATGGATTAATTTTTATAGAATTAAATAAATATGATACGTATTCATTTATTTGTATGTTTCAAGGTACATAATGAAACTAATCTGATCTATACAACTGTGCATTAAATTCACACAGAAGTGCCACGATCAAAGACTAATCAGATTATGTAAAACGACTAAAAGCTACTCAAGCGTCGGCGCATATTCGTGTTATGACCAAAATTCGGAAGTGCTTAGTAATCCGCAAAAGTGCTCGCGAGCACTAAGCCTTTCGTGAAAGTGCTTCAATTACTAAACACTAATCACTGCTTTTAAAAATTGCTCGGGAGCACAAAAAGGCTTCAAGTGCGTTCGAAAGCACTAAGCACAATGCTTTGGCACAGCTCTGATCGAAATAAATTAATTCTTAAAGAGACTAAATCGAAGGTTTTGTTATTTGATACAAACAGATCAAGAAAAGAAGAATAAAATATAATAAAGTTGTTATATTCTCCTTATAAATTGTCAGAAGTAGTCAAATTTCTAGGCATCTATGTCGACCAATTTCTGAATTGGCGAAAACATACAGAAATTTTATCAAAAAAGATCTATTTCAAATTATGTATTCTTTGGAAATATTTAAGCCACTTTCATGTATGGAGGTATATTTTGGGGAACTAAAGAAAACTTGAAAACAATATTTTTAATTCAAAAAAGAGCTTTCCGTATAGTTTTCAAATTAAGTTTTAGGGAATCTTGTAGAGGAAAATTTAGAATTGGGAATATTTTTAGAGTATATGGTTTGTAATTGTTCGAGTGTTTGCTATTCATACATAAAAATAGGCACAGTTTCTACATTGAAATATTAGATATGTGTATCTGATATTTACAAAACATTTGATAAAATATATTCAGCTCATAGATTAACTTTAACGGAGAAATGTCCGTCATATATGAGTATAAGAGCATTTAATAAGCTGCAAAGGGATATAAAACAAATTTCAAACTATAAAGCTTTCAGAAACAGAATGAAGCATATCATGTTGGAACCATATAATCTCGGGGAATATTTTGGGTGCTAGTTGAAGCTCAAATTTTGTTTTAACGTCATTTCATTCAAATTTTAAGTTTGTATATAACTGTTTTTTATTGGAATTAAACGAATATTATTATTATCCTATTTGATCCTCTTTCATGTAAAATAGGCTAATTATCATTATTATTATTATTTTTTTTATTATTATGATCGGTTGAAATTTTTTGAGGGGAATAGTTCTGACTATAACCATAAATAACGCTATTTTGCAATAAGTTATTCAATTTTTAAGTTAATAACAATAAGCAATTGTGCACAACCGAATTTGCATTATACACGAAATGAGACCAAAACAAAATCATTTCGTACGGAAGAAAGAGAACATTGTTGCTCTAATCATAGATCAAGAAGCAATCTGTTTCAGATGAAACAATCAACTAACTGACCAGTAGTGTAGCTAGGTAATAATTAAAAAAGAACTACTATCTCAACTTCTTTGATTTCATCAAGTAAAAATTATCAGGGTTCCAATGCCTCCTGCGTGTCAAGAGCTTGGTACTAGGTTATCTACGTCACTGCTACTAGTTGTATCGAAGCATACCTAATGCCGCTTACCTTTGTCGTCATTTTGATCTTGAGATGGATTTTTGCAATGTTGCTCCAGGAACTCGGCAAATGCTCCTTTTGAGCTCAGCAGCTCTTCATAGCCACCTCTTTCGGATATGGAGCCATTTTTGAGAACCAGTATCAAATCAGTAAGGTGCAGAAAATTGATACAATGTGTTGAGAGGAGTCTCGTTTTATTTCTCAGTAAACCATTAGGACCAATAACATGTTCAAATATATGCTTAGAAACATGAGAATCTACTGCGCTAAGAGGATCATCTAAAAAATATATATCGCGCATTGCATATACAGCTCTGGCAAGATTCACCCTCTGTTTCTGTCCTCCTGATAGGTTTATACCTTTTTCGCCAATTTCTGTTAGGTCACCCCCTGGTAAAATTTTCAAATCTTCTTTCAATGCGCATGCTTCTAGAACTGAGGTATACAATTTTTCGTTGTATTTTCTACCGAAGAGTATATTGTTTTTAATGGTATCATTTTGTATCCATGTTTGTTGTGAGACATAAGCCACTGACCCGAATGTATTTACTTGACCATGACATTTTTCCATTTCTCCCAAAAATGCTGAGATAAGGCTGCTTTTTCCTGCTCCAACTTGACCAACAACAGCTACTAATGATCCCTTTGAGAGATGTATATTGATATCTTGTAAAACTGGTTGACATCCCCATGAAAATTTTCCATTTTTCATTATCAGAGGAAAATCTAAAATAAAATGCACTTTAAAAAAATTGAAACAAAACATGAGATACAATACTACCCTATTTGGTATGGCTCAAAGGTGTGTGTTTAGGAGACTTACACGCATCGTGTGGTAATTGTCGGATTAAAGTATATGTCCAATAGGGTATTTTCGCGACTTAATCAGTGATGTTCGTTGGTAGTATTAAGCTGATTGTATGGTATTATACGACAAGCCCAAAAGTCCCGAAAATAGGACCAACATATCATTCCGCTCTACATTGTTGTAATCCACCAAAGGGAACCCGATGCTCTTGACATTGTACGCAAAGAATACAAGGACATCGTGCTGAACTAATAAGTAATTTCAGACGATAAGAACGGTCAAATTTCACGTTAACAATATCCGCGATAAAAATCTCTTTCAACTGATCGATTTCCTAATTTTTAAAATCCTTGTTGTGAATGTATACCAAGAGTTTGAAGAAGAATTCTCTACTCTATGTTTCAATACGTTTCTATGTTCTGAATTTAATGTCTACCCTAGGCATCAGTTAGTCTCTCTTCAGTCTCTTTCCACTTGTGAGTTCATTTCGTTCTCTATATATTTCATGAGTCAGTCGATATACCTTGTAAATATATTTTGAAATAGAAAGGATATCGGGTGTGTAGTCAAACTTGAACAATTTTATCTCTTTATTGCTTCAGCCAAGCTTTCAGACAATAACTTGTCCTTCTTCAGGGCTAATCAATGTGAGTCTTAAAAGTTAAAATATATATATATATATATATATATATATATATATATATATATATATATATATATATATATATATATATATATATATATATATATATATAATATGTAATTTGGCAGGAATAACTATATTTTTCACTTAATCTTAACAACATAAAGATTAAGTGAAAAATATAGTTATTCCTGCCAAATTACATATTATATATGGACATTGTAATAATTTTAACTTTTAAGACTCACATTGATTAGCCCTGAACAAGTACAAGTTATTGTCCGAAAGCTTGGCTGAAGCAATAAAGAGATAAAATGGTTCAAGTTTGACTACACACCCGATATCCTTTCTATTTCAAATCATAAATTGTTAGTCGAGATTTACAAGTAGTACTTGTAAATATAGTATTTAGTCAAAACACGTGTTCGCGTATTTTCCTAACATAGTTATCTCATAATTGTGCTTCCACCAATTTTATCAACGACAATCCTTTCCTCTTGAATCTAGTTTTGATTAACAATGTTGACCTAGTTTCCAAGATGAAATTTACCCACTACCCTTTGCTCACTCGTTGACTTGAGATGATTTGAGTTCATTATCATTCATCACCATCAGAACTCTGCTCTGTGATTGATTTTTTTTTGTGATGTTTTTTTGGAATTGTAATATTTTTTTTCTCTTCAATAAAGACATTATAATGTCTTATTGATTATCTAATTATTATTATTATTATTCACAGTGTCAGATTTACCAATAGTCTGAGTAGGCTCAAGCCTACGTCGGTGAATTTGAAAGGACGGCAGATGAAGCTTTTTCTTTTCTTCAATTCAATTTACGGAATTGAAAAATATTTTACACACATAAATTACGAAATACGAAAATTGGATAAAATTTTAAATATTCAACAAAAATATAAATATAGTCCTATATACAGAGCCAGATCCTCAATATTTCAAGCTCTCTACATAAACAATTGCTACTACTACTAAAATATACTAATGAATAATATTTCATATGAAGATCAAATTAATGATTTTGCGTCCAGCAAGAAGGTATAATTTTGCTTTTATAATCCAACTTAGGACAAAATTTATTGTATTGGTTTCAAATTGTTAGTGTTTTCATATATTTCCTGTGTGAGAAAATTTATATTTTTGTATTGTTTTAAGATATACAAACATCTTACCTCATTTCAAAAGTGGTAAGTATCTACATGAGTGAGATGGTAGTTCCTTAAAATAACGTTTTTTGATAATTCTTTACTGTGAAAATTATCAAGGATCTGACACGATATCTTGGTTATCAATGATATTAACCATCCAGGAAGCATTTTTCCTATTCCTATAGGGCTAGCCCAACCAGGTGCTCTAATCCATTTGGGATTGTGAGGGATTGGAGACGCGCAACACAACCCCGATCCTTATGTGCTTTATGTAACTCGCACATTTATTGATCTTGCATTCTACGTACATGCAAAAAATTGTGCATATACACCTATATTGTTATATTTATGTTCGTAATGAAAAATGCTTTCGGTATTCTTCCAATTCCTATAGAGCTAGCGCAACCAGGTGTTCTTTCCATAAGGGAACGGAGACGCGCGACACAACTTCGATAATGTCATTTGCGCAACATTTATTAACCATGCTTTCTGCATACATGCAAAAACATTTATGCGTATACACCTATATTGTTATACAGGGTGTTTCATTGGGAAACGAAAATACTTCACAGGTGAATAGGTGGCACCAAGACGGTTCTGGAAATACTCCATTTATTGGGCCTTACTGTTTTTCAAGGCGGTTATTGCATGATACGTTTGGGCTCTCAATTCGGAACATATTTGCCAAATATGAAGAAAATATACCGGGAGGTTCGTTTGATATGGCCTCAGAAAGAAACAGGCAAAATTCATAAAACGCTCTGTATCTCGGCTACGGAGACAGTAAGACCCAATAAATGGTATCTCCAGAACCGCCTTGATGCCACCTATGCACCTGTGAAGTATTTCCGTTATCCAATGAAACACCCCGTATTTATGTTTAAAATGAAAGTTTGAATTTTTTCTTGAGATCAAACATATTTTGGGTTTTTATTTAATTTCTCAATTTAGCGCTCTCAGTTTATTGATTCTGCATTTATAATTCTTCAGATCATTGGGTAGTTTATTTCTCTTCACGATACATTGGCAACACAATTAGACTTTTTATTCATCTATGAATAGTTGGGTTATGCACCTATGCACTATTCGATATTGAGATTTCACGTTAACATTTCATTTCAACAACTAGAAAATTGTAGGTATAAATGTGAATGAAAGCCGGCATTCATACTAAACAAGTTACCTGTGCAAAGTTATATCTAATTTTTGAGAATAACAATCCTAATTACTATACTCTGGACTGTAATTTAATTGATTAATCTAAAATCTCAAATTGATGTCAGTTCAAATAAATATGAACTATCTGGTGCCCTTCTTATATTCTGCAACTATAAGACCCAATGCCTCTCGACTGAAGTTGAGTTGCGAGCACACTATTGAATTAACATTTCTGTAAAATAGGTCGTCATTTCCAAATTTATGTAACAATGCCATGAACTTTATAGGTGTATTTATTTTAAATGAACAGGGTGTTCCAAATTCGATGCTCAATGAATGAGAACTATAAACGACTTATGGTAGGTTAATGCACCATTCCTAAGACCTAAGAATTGAACGATAACAAATCAATTAGGGCATTTATGCACTTAACCTAAGAACTACGAACTAACTCCAGCACCATAAAGTTGACCAACTTTTAACTAAGAACTAAGCTCTTAGTTTTGATGACAAAGTGCTCATGCGCTGCATAGAATTTCAGTATTGACAAGTGAAAATTTCTACCGTTTCATTTTCCGTAATTCGTGTTTAAATATTCGGTGTATCTGAAACAAATTTTATTTTATTTTTTCAAATTCAATATCAATGTCACACATCAAAGTATAGAACAAAGAGTAAGTCGTTCGAACATGTGCGCTTTTCTTCTTAGTTTCTTAGTATCTGTCCGACATACTCGAAAAATATTTTTTATGGTTTATATGATACAATAGATAATAGAAATCAATTACTGTTTTAGATATATAGAGGAGAGTAAGTGTTTTTTAAATAGGACACCAACATTTTTATCGCAGTTTTCTACCGCAGATTTTTCTAAATGCATCGGATTTACAAGAATATCATTCGTTTTAAAGATATTCAGTTTTTGACTCAATTTTTCTGCCATCAAAAAATTTGTGTGAAAAAACGAATGATATTTTTGAAAAACCGATGTATTTAGTAAAATGTCTTTTCTAAATTGCACTCTCTTTAAATCATTATAATTTTGATGCACAATCCATTGTGTTTTAGTCACTGCAGAAAATTTATTGACCAATCGAAACACTGGCTGTTGCAATCCTCAATGGTTTCGGTTCTAAATAGTACCTCGTACTCGCTTTCACTTGTCATATGACATTTCAGAATTCGGAATTCACCATCAAACTATTTTATGATACCTTCCATAATTTCCATTGCAATAAGATTTGATCAAAACACAATGAATTTAAACAAACAATTGAACGTATGGCTTAAAGACACGAATGACGCAGACGCAATATTTACTGTTCGGAGTAGACAACAAGTGTGAGAGTTGCGCAAACCACATAGGAAGGTAATCTCGCGCATCTCCTTTCTCTAATGGATTGCACTGGCCCTACAGGAAACAGAAAAATGCATCCGGGAAGATTTGAAGCAACGAGGATGATGAAGCACCAATCATAAAGTTAGAATTTTATTGATAGGAAATGTAATTGAGATATCAAGGTCAGAAAATAAAAATTATTATTATTGTGAATTTATGATATTCAGGAGTTGAATAGCCTACAGGCGGCTGATCTGTGAATCCGCCAATGGGTGATTGGCTAGGGCTCATCATTGTTGTAAAATATATGTGGAACATATTTTCAGGAATTCTCCTGAATTTATTGAACGAACGCTCAAGAAATACAGGACGGTCTATTACACGTTTATGGAAAACGAATCGAAATAATGTGCTGAAAATTAGTATGTTGCGGTTTGAGACAATAATATTTCAATTTAGAACTTATGTTTCAATTTTTTCAGTCAATTATACGTATCAAAAAAAAGAGGAGTCACTTAAGCAGAGTTGTAGCGATCTGGAAATAGTTTAGGAAGAAAAATCATTGCCTCGAACCCCAACATGAAAATTTTCAGCACAAAATTAAGATCAGTTTTCCATGAACATCTAATAGCCCAACGCGGTGAATCAACCTGTATAATATTGTCTATGTACACTCGAAGACTTCAATTTCAATTTCAACTTATTTCGGAGCTCATACAAAAAATCAATATGACAAAATTTTTGGCATAATTTACATAATCTTACCTGAGCGTGGTTCATGTGTAACATTATTTATATCCAATTCGGGTGAATTCATGAATTCATTTATTCTTCTCAATGAAACACTTGTCTGAAACAAAGGGCAGTACTGAATGAATTCAAAGAAAAAAATTAAATATATCTATATCTATGAAACACCCTGTATATATATATATACAAAAAAAAATATATATATATATATATATATATATATATATAGATATATATATATATATATATATAAATATATATATATATATATAAAAAAAATATATAAATATATATATATCAATAATATTGCTAAATTTTTTACCAAATGTAAGTTCTATAATCGATGGGTTAAGAATAACACAGCGGAACTGTTTTAACTATGTAATATAATCAATGAAACTAATATTGAACACAAGTATAACTGATAATGAATAACAATATATGTACTTACACCAAGAGGTCTGCTTTTAATAATAATGCTCTACATCGAGCTCACAAAAAAGGTTAAAAATATGATCATAGAAATATGACATTACACGGTAGAATTGTTCTTCTTTTTACACCCTACCTCAATTCTACAATTCATGAAACACGATCATTATATGAATACATTCACAATACAATATACAAAAAACATTTACAAAACATTATTCAACACACATGTCTTTTCTGAATTTGGTGAATTTAACAACATTCAAGGCTTTTGTTAGGACATCGGCTGTCTGATGTTCCGTTGGAACATATTTCAATAAAAACTTGCCTTTACTCACTAAATCTTTAACAAAATGAAACTTCACATCTATGTGTTTTGTTCTCTTAGTTTCAAGAGTATTACTAATATGTATACAGGATTGATTATCCTCCATAATTGTAATAGGAAAAATTATTTCGTTCGTAATTTCCTCTAAGAGCTGTCCTAAAAATAAGCACTCACACATACATATAGAAAGTGCGATATACTCGGCTTCGGTGGTGGAAATTGCCACCATTGGTTGTTTCTTTGAACACCAATACAAAATATTCTGGTTCATTTTTATTAAAAAACCTGACACACTTTTCCTGTCATTAATATCTGAAGCAAAATCTGAATCGGCATAAGCTACAATTTTGCTTTCAGCCTCATCATTCTTCCTATATACTAAACCTAACTCTTGAGTACCATTCAGATACCGTAGTACATTTTTCAAATATTTATAATGGATCGAATTAAAACAACTTTGAAATCGGCCAAAATAAGCCACTGAAAAACAAATATCCGGCCTTGTACCCAACATCAGATACATTAAACTGCCTACCAAT